>NC_052516.1:2567154-2653520 GCF_014356525.2 Nilaparvata lugens | reverse complement strand
AGAGTGGAAACAAGGAAAACATTATAATGAACAATATTAACAATTTATCAATATTGTTGGAGAGAAATAGTACAGGCTCAGCCTAGTTTTCTCTCCAAAGAGAGTTTTATATATGATTATATTTTTTTATACAATAATGAATAAAAAATAAATATAGTTGGGATATCTATAGCAGATAACAGAAAGAGATGGAGAGGATGGAAAATTCTCTTGGTTGACAACACTCAAAAATTTCAAGATAAGGTGAGATGAGATGCGAGAATACATGCGTAGATTTGATGGACAGTTATAATATAAATAAATCATGGAAATCTTGAACAGATTGAGAAAACGCAATGGAAAGCAGAAGATCCGAAGTAATGAAAGGTTATGGATGGGAAGAAAAGAAGAAGGAGGAGAAGAAAGATTTGAAGATTCGATGATCAAATATAGAAGTGGATTGTAAACGATATCTCGGTCGGATTTGGAAAGGATAGGATGGAAGGAACAAGGAGAAGATGGAGAGGATAGGGAAGAGGAAGAAGAAGAATAATAAGAAGAAAAAGAACGAGAAGAAGAAGTTGAAGATGATGACGAGATGGAACTAAAAGATGTAAATATGCGATGATCAAATATAGTAGAAGATTGAAAACGATATCTCGGTCGGATGTGGGAAGGATGATAAGATGCGAAGGGAGACGAAGAATATGAAGAGGATAAGGGAGAGGAAGAAGAAGAATGAGAAGAAGAGAAAAAACGAGAAGAAGAAGTTGAAGATGATGACGAGATGGAACTAAAAAATCTGGTGTGATACACTCACACAACTTTCCTTGCTAATTGAACTGTAGTCCCCATTCTTAAACGACAATAATTCAGGGGAATAACATAATGACGATTGGCGGCAACATATTTGAAACTACAATCAGACTTCTGTATATGTACATATATAATAATTGTTCTCAGAGTTATTTTTCCTTTGTGTAAACTGTGAAATTCGATTATTTATTTAAAATTCGTCAAAACAGCTGTTCTACAGATGAAATATCTCGACTATGTGTACTTTTTATAAAATTCTCTACCTACCTCATGCATGAGAAGGAGGTTACAAAGTCCATTCTCAAGGATGGGGTGGACCCCCCATTAGTTTTCCCAGTAAGGAGACTCATGCCAGTTGATAGAGCTGATAAATAACTATACGGGTATGAATTGAAAAAAATCGGTCAAGTAATTTTTGAGAAAATCGTGAAAAACAGTTTTTTATTAATTATCTGCCATTTTTATCAAGAATATTACGGAGCTCCTGCAATTTTCCCAGAAATGGACCTCAAGTCAGTTGATAGGGCTATGAATCCATGGTATAAATTGAGAAAATTGTTAAAAGCCGTTTCGAGTAAACCGTGAAAAACAGGTTTTTTAGTCGTTATCCGCCATTTATCTCAAGAAATTACGGAGCTCTGAAATTTCTCAGAAATGAGACTTATGTCAGTTGATAGGGCTTATGATAGCGCTATCCATGGTATAAATTTGAAGAAAATCGTTAGAGCCGTTTTTGAGAAAAATTGTGAAAAACATGGTTTTTTAGCATTTCCGCCATTTTTCTCAAGAATATTAGATCTCCGAAATTTTCCCATAAATGAGACATGTCAGTTGGAATGGGCTTATAAATAGCTATCCATGGTATAAATTTGAAGAAATTCGTTAGAGCCGTTTTCGAGAAAAACATGTTTTTTTTTAGTAATCATCCGCCATTTTTTTCCGCCATCTTGAATTGAAATTTTATTGAATTTCTTATGTCGGATCCTCATGGTATCAGACCTCAAATTTTAAATTTCAAGTCAATCGGTTAATTGGAGATGAGATATCGTGTACACAGACGCACATACACTCATACACACACACACACACCACACACACACACACACACACCACACACACACACCACACACACACACACACACACACAGACCAATACCCAAAACCACTTTTTTGGACTCAGGGGACCTTGAAACGTATATAATTTAGAAATTGGTGTACCTTAATTTTTTTCGGAAAGCAATACTTTCCTTACCTATGGTAATAGGCAAGGAAAGTAAAAAATGTGAAGATTTGATGATCAAAGTATAGATGATTGTAGATTAAATCTCGATCGGATATGGAAAGGATAAGATGGAAGGAAAAGAAGTAGAGGAAGAAGGATAAGATGAAGAGGATAAGGAAGAGGAAAAGGAAGAATGATAAGGAAGAAAAGAAAAAACAACCCCAAGGAGGTTTGTGCCTCTGTTGCCTGAGCTGCTGAATAGATTGATCGCATGGGGTGGAGCAAGATATCTGGAGTCAACTGATAGTAACCATGACAACCCTCCTACAAGACACACTTCTCACTCACTCTCTCTCTCTCTCTCTTCCACAATCTCTCTCTTCATCTATTCATCTTGGACTATTCACTCTCTCACTTTATACATCTTCTTCTTTCTCACTCTCTCTCCCTTCACAATCTCTCTCTCCATCTATTCATCTTGGACTATTCACTCTCTCACTTTATCCATCTTCTTCATACTCTCTCGCTCTCTTTCACTTCCTCTCTGACAAACCTTGACTGTGCTGTCTCTTTGGGCCCAAAAGTTTTCCTACGACAGACACAAGCTAAACTACTTCCAAGTAGTCGTCTTCTTCTTATTCAGCTTCTTCTTCTTCTTCTTCTTCCTCTTCTTCATCATCTTCTTCTTCACCTCCATCTTTTCCCTCATCTACTCCATCTGAGCCTCTTCCTTCGTCTCCTTTTCCCACTTCTTGTCTTCCTTCTTTGTGTTTTCTTCTTCTTCTTCTTCTCCTTCTTCTTCTTCTACATCTCCTTCTTCTTCTTCTTCTACTTCTTCTTCTTCTACTTCTTCTTCTACTTCTTCTTCTCCTCCTATTTCTTCTTCCACATCTTCTTCTTCTACTTCTACATCTTCCTGTCATTTTCCCGGTTCAAAACTTTGAAGCGGGACCCAAACTTATAAATTATTATTCTCTCGTCTCTGCTGGAATACTCAACCTTAGTTTTCCATCTCAAAACCATTCTCTTTCTCATCCTCAACAGAGTTTTGTACTTACTGCTCTGAGGAGAAAGATAGAAAATGGGAGTGACAGAGAGAGAGATATTTCTCAAGGTTGAGAGCGAGAGAGTAAGGGATGATGGTGGATTGGATACGGAAAGACTACGATGTCTCTGATAATAAATTAGTTCAAAATGTTTGCAAGTTCTCAATTATTATTGAAATAAAAACATCAGCGCTCCTTTTGAAGATGGAAGTTTGGATGTTTTGAAAAAAGTTTCGATGTTTCAAAATTTGTGAACATTTGTATATCAATTACAATACATATCAAAGCAGTTTTCAGCTGAAACCGCCTATTGTTTATATAAAATGAGTTGAGTCTCAATTTTCTAAAAATCACTTGCTTCAAGTTAATCGGAGAAAGCGAGTTGAGAGCGAGAGAATAAGGGATGATGGTGGATTGGATACGGAAAGACTACGATGTCTCTGATAATAAATTAGTTCAAAATGTTTGCAAGTTCTCAATTATTATTGAAATAAAAACATCAGCGCTCCTTTTGAAGATGGAAGTTTGGATGTTTTGAAAAAAGTTTCGATGTTTCAAAATTTGTGAACATTTGTATATCAATTACAATACATATCAAAGCAGTTTTCAGCTGAAACCGCCTATTGTTTATATAAAATGAGTTGAGTCTCAATTTTCTTTAAAATCACTTGCTTCCAAGTTAATCGGAGAAAACAAAAAATCAAATCGAAAAACCCCTAAATTTTTACATATATAATATATTATCAAGGAAACTGTTCGATTTCTTAAGCAAATGAATACGGCTTATATTGTAGTCCTTAATTTAACGAATCGAATGACATATGATAGATTTTTTCCGATTAATGGTTACAGAGATAATTGATCTCCTGTTTGCTGTTTACTATGGCTAAGAGAGTCAGCCGCGCCGTACCGCGTCGACTATTTCCCCTTCCACGGCGTCAAATCGAATCGCAAATACATAACAATATACATCAATGGATTTGCAATTAGAGTGGCTACTATAATTATTTGGCTGATTTTTCTTTAAAACCACTTGCTTCGAAGTTAATCGAAGAAAACAAAAGAATCATATCACAAACCCCTTAAATTTTCACATATATATTATTTTATCAAGAAAACTGTCTATTTTATTGAAAAAATGGATAAAGCTAATATTGTAGTCCATAATGTGATGAATCGAGTGGCATATAATAGAACTGTTTCCGATAAATAGTTACAGAGATAATTGATTTCCCATGTTACCTGCATTTTTCATGTGTTAGGGGGCTGGGACGGAAAGCTCCAAGGGGATTTCTTGGGACTTTTGGGAGAATGACCCTCTGGAAGGGTTCTATCGATGGTGGGATATTCAGCTTTTATTTAATTTTCGGATCGAAACTGCTTTTTTGGACCTTCATTGACTGGGCTAAAAATAACATAGTATTGTCTCTCGACCTTTCTCTGCTTTGAACTCGGGCTGACCTGTTGCCAGTATGTCTTGAAGGAGATTAGCTTTTGATGTTAGCTTTTTTTGATACACCAACCCCAACAGCCACACCGATATCTCGCCGACACGACATACAGACAGGATTCACTTGATAAGAGGAGGATTTACTTTTTTATTATTGATTTTATTATGTATTTTGACCTAATAATTATAATTTTATTATGTATCGTAATTTTATAAAATATTTTGTGACGTAGCCTTATCTACTACTGTATCGCCAGGCTAAATAAATTGATTGATTGATTGATTGAGGCTGTGGTTTATAACTGCGCGAGGTCTACTGTTCACAGAACTACTAGTAAAATTAACTTTACTCCATAACTAGCAGGCAGGTAGTTCTCATGACCAAAAATGTTGTGCGATGGCCGGGAATCGAACCCGGATCAACTGCTTGGAAGGCAACTATGCTCACCATTACACCACCATCGCACTTATAAACAATATTTATTATTAATGAAGCATAACATTACTGACTCAGTGGAGAAAGGATGAGAGGATAAACAGTTTGAGCACCGAGTCATGCGATGGCTTCATGGCTTCGAAGCACCCAGTGCTTCATTAGTAAGAAGCACGTAATTTTGAGGAGAGATAGGATACGATACATACTGTGATATGATACACAATATGATACGACATTTGATTGTGATACGATACACAATATGATACAGTACTTGATGTGATATGATACACAATAAAATACTACACTTGATGTGATATGCAACACCATATATGATACAGTACTTGATGTGATTTGATACACAATATAATACAGTACTTGATGTGATACGATACACAATATGATTCGACACTTGTTGTGATATGATACACATTATGATACAGTAATTGATGTGATTTGATAAACAATATGATACAGTACTTGTTGTGATATGATACACAATATGATACAGTAATTGATGTGATTTGATACACAATATGATACAGTACTTGATGTGATATGATACATGATAAGATACGACACTTGATGTAAATATGATACACAATAAAATACTAATTTGATGTAATATGATACACAACTAGGTCTCATCCTTGGGAAAACTCGCTGAACGATATAAAAAGGATAATTCTTCCTTAGCTGAAACAGCTGTGGATAGTGAAAAAGTGAGTGAGCTTGAAAAATCAAAATATCGCATCCACGAAATTCATAAGATGACATATAGCCAGCTGTGAAATATAGAAACGATCATTTTAGAGAATTGTGTTCTGTTTATCAAAATAAAAATAACGAGCGAAGCTCGGTGCCCCGATATTATGTTTATATGTTTAGATGCTTAAATATTTGTATTTCACTGGATCTCGAAAAAGGCTCTAACGATTCTCACGAAATTCAGAACATAGTAAGTTTATAATATAAATATTCGATTGCAGTAGGTCTCATACTTGAGAAAAGTCGCTGAAGGACATTAAAAGGATAATTATTATTCATACTTGGAAAAACAGATAATTATTATTTCGTCGTCTGTTGATGACGGAAGTGAGTGAGCGAATTCATGTGTGTGCGACTGTGTCAAAATTATGACTCAGCTGTTGAACTTTTGTAATCATTCAATCAGGTACTTAGTGCCGGTTGCAAAAAAGGCGGGTAATTTTCAATCCAGATTAATCCCAGTAGATCCATATTTTTGAAATGATCTTCTCTGATATGGTTCACGTGGTTCACGTTTTAATCAGGATTAACATAACAGGCTTTTGTGCAACTGGGCCTTTGTGAGGGAAATTTTTGCATTCCTCTGGGAATTAATCTCAATTTACTGTGATTAGATAGAACATTTCTGTATGAATGTTATTATAATTTCTTCTTTCGTAATAAATTTTTCATTCTTTTGTACTCCAGAGCGAAGCTCGGTCCCCGATATTGTGATATGATACGACACTCGATGTGATATGATACAGAACTAGATGTGATAAGATACATAACATGATACGACACTCGATGTGATAAGATACATAACATGATACGACACTCGATATGATATGATACAGAACTAGATGTGATAAGATACATAACATGATACGACACTCGATGTGATAAGATACATAACATGATACGACACGGTCTCGATGTGATATGATACAGAACCAGATGTGATAAGATACACAACATGATACGACACTTGATGTGATATGATACACAGTAATATACTACACTTGATGTGATATAATACATGATATAATGAGAGGGATTTCTTCCCCTACACAACAAAGAGACCCTCGACGTCACCGCGTCAACCTTAACTGCCGTCAACTTTAACTGCCGTCAAGTTTAACTAGAGGCACGCGACCAGCGTCCAGTGAGTCGCACGACTCTTATCAGTCGCGTAGCAGTCGACGTCGCTTGTCGCTTATCGCGGCTTATCGCTCAAACTTGTCTGTCTACTCTTTTTGTTGTTCTTTACCATTTCTTCCTCTCTCTTCTTCTCTCTCTGGTTCTCCCTCACAGTTCTCCTATTTCTTCTTTGTTTATCTGATTTTTCCTGTTTATCTGAATTTAAAATTTCATTAAAATCTTGATTGTTCAAAAGTGCATCAGGAATGATAATCATAGTCATATTATTTGGTGAAGTTATAATTCATTTATTGTGTTATTAGCATCTGTATTTCGGCTGGAGTTCTCCAGGGGTTAAAAGTCTTCAAATTCTTCTTAAAATCATCTTTACTTAGCTCAGGGGCGCCATTTAGGGGGGGCAAGGGTGTTCTAGGCCCCCCTCAAGGATCAGATAAATAATGAAAATGCGAGTCTATCTACACGAATTCTTAGAATCTCATACTGATTTAATACTTTTTCAACAGCAATAGTAAAATTCCTTCTACAGTATCAACAATCTAGCAAAATTGCCTTGAAAGTATGGATACTGGTACAAAGTAATAAAGAATATATTTTTCTTTGTGGTATAGTTTGAATATAGAATGGGTACACTTAATGATCAGGGCACAATGAGTGAGTTATTTCATAAATTTGCAAGTGAGAATTAACAAGTTGCAAGATGTTATAGTGGAAGCAAAAGAAAGGGCACAATCAGACAATCAATAATGTATGTAAAGAGAAGTTGAAAATTGTGGGACAGCTTGATGTATCTTCAGCTTTCTAACTAAATGTTATTTTCCAATTAGAATATGATCCCCAATGAAATTGTTGAAATTGTAACTGTAAAAGAAAAATTTATATTTTTCCATGATTTTTAAGAAATCTGTTTCAGTGTATTCCTACTTCAGGGCCTCTCTGTAGACCTATATTTCTAATAAATATTTCATGATTAAATTTAATAACTAATAATGTATTTGTTCGTATTGATACTTCAACCACATTTGTATAAAACTGGAAAAAATGAAGCATATAATATCTTCGAATGTAATATTTTTGGGGAAAAACCCAGGTCCCTTTGGTATCTTTTGGTTTTTGCAACCCCCCCCCCCGCAGTTTGGTGAAATGGTGCCACTGACTTAGCTCGAAATGAACCAGCAACTTTTACTCAATATAATATTGTATCACAAAGTTTTGATGTAACTTCGATTCGACATGAAATTCCAATAGAATACAGCTATACATTCTTCGCTTTTTTGTTTTCAAATAATCAGTTTCTCTCGATTGACATGATATTCGATTGACATTGACATGATATAAAATTTCGATTGACATGATATTCTGATAGAAAACAACCTCTGACGTTCTTTGCTTTTTTGTTATCACATTTTCACCAGAATCGAAATAGATTTCTCGGAAAATGAAAAAGTGACGATACCGAACCATCAAATCTATTAATTCTGTCACTCTTCTGAATTTCACCTTTTATGTAAATCTCCCTTTTCTTTTTTCCTGATTCTATTCCAACTTTTTCCATTTTTACTTCTACTTTCTTCATTATTCCTATTCTTTTTTCTTTCTAATGCACATTCAACTCTACTCCTTTTTCACGTTTTCACAGGCTTCGTGGTTCCTCAACTTTATTCATAAAATTAATCTATCATCACAGAATACAATTCTAGACCTCAATACTAGAACTCATTCATGCTTGTCACGTGATGTACTTGCTCCTCTGTCCTCCTACTTCTTCTTTTCCTATTCCTTCTCTTCCCTCTTCTCCTCCTCCTCCTCCTCCTTCACCTCTTCTCCCTTTCAATCGGAAGTGTGCCCAGGATCGACTTAAAAGCCAACTGATTAGCACTGTAAGCGAGGGTCTCAGATCATAGCTGGTGTGAAAGCCACCCCTCAAAATAACAACAATAATGGTTATAATATCATCCCCTAACTCAATCACCAGATTTCCATCAGTAATCGCTTAAGACACCCTTCAATGTTGCCTCCTTCCCCACCCGCCACCAGATCATTTCAACTGTTTCAGTTTATTTCGTCGATCGATGATTGTCATCGAGGATCGACTTTATTAGTGAAATTCACTTAGAAATGTCAGTATTTCTTATAAGAAGCATCAATGCTTCCAATTCGAATCATGCTGATAGTTCTGATACTCTTGATGAAGATATGCTTCCTGAATTCGTTTCCCCCACTTAAATGAATATTCTGGAATTTGTTAAGATGTTATCCAAAAAATCTAGTGGGAACAAATCTCTATCCTAAGTAAGTTTGGACTGTGCTCTAATTTCGGTCTCAGGAAAAAATAAAGGCAGTCATTCTATTCAATCATTCATTCTATTTTTTTCACTTTTTGTGTAGTTGAGAAGTTGATATTGTGGTAATTATTCATATTGAATGAAAAAGACTAAGAATTGTCAAAAACCACAGATTTGTTGATACTTTTTGTGTAGTTGAGAAGTTGATATTGTGGTAATTATTCATATTGGTAATTATTCGTTTTGTAATTTGTAATTATATCAACGAATAAATGAATATAAATATATAAATAAAAAGACTAAGAAATTGTCAAAAAACCACTGATTTATTGATAATTAGAAAGACCGGTTTCGGTTATTACACCATTGTCAATCTCTGATAAACTCAGAGTTTATACAGTTTTACAGAGTTTATAAACTCAGTTTATCAGAGATTGACAATGGTGTAATAACCGAAACCGGTCTTTCTAATTATCAATAAATCAGTGGCTTCTTGACAATTTCTTAGTCTTTTTCATTCAAGATTTATTGATACTTAGAAAGACCGGTTTCGGTTATTACACCATTGTCAATCTCTGATGAACTAGACAATCTGATAAATCTCTGATAAACGAGATTGACAATGGTGTAATAGCCTGTGTTTTTTGACAATTTCTTAGTCATTATCATTCAATTCATTCTATTCCTATGGAACTGTTTGTTTCATAGTATTATCATTATTAGCGTATGGCTTTCAATGGTGGGGAGACCCAAGGGTTTCATAATGTGTTATTCTCTTTTGTAAGGTTGCTCCATGGTTTGTTTCCACTCTATGGAGTGGAAACTCTATGGAGTTTTTCCACTATGTTGTACGGAAATTCAATGCAACACCCGACTCTGACATCTCAATTCTACTGCTTTCAACGATTTGAGTTGAGGTTAAAGGTTTCAAGGTTCGAGGTTTCAAGGTTTAACGGTTCAGGTTCAAGTTTAGGTTAATTAATTTTTTAAAGCTAACATTTTTTAATGTTTAGTTTCAGTTGTAGGTTTAGATGATCAAACCACCGAATTATTGACCAGACTATTACTAGTAGTTCTGTGAACAGTAGACCTCACGCAGTATTCTCATCCACAAGTACCTGATTGGAACTATAGACCTTATGGAAATACAGCAATAGACCGGCTTCTCCACACAAAATCTGTGTAATCATTTGTCAGCTGATTTATCTATATATATAAAAGCGAAATGGCACTCACTCACTGACTGACTCACTCACTCACTCACTCACTCGCATAACTAAAAATCTACCGGACCAAAAACGTTCAAATTTGGTAGGTATTTTCAGTTGGCCCTTTAGAGGCGCACTAAGAAATCTTTTGGCAATATTTTAACTCTAAGGGTTGTTTTTAAGGGTTTAAAGTTCGTCTTTTAGCATGTATATTCTTCTTCTCCCAATCTCTTAATTATAATTGAAATTTCCGTATCATATGTTACTATAGAACTATAATCTATATAGAGTACCTCTTCGAAACAGTTGTTAACTGGCAACTAAATTAATAATTTTGTCAGGTTGGCATTAAGTTGAGTTGACTTTGTTAGGTTGGCACCAAGTTGAAGATTTAAATGCATTTATCGCGGAAAAATTGATTGGGCACTGCTACTTCAATCCTGGGAATATTATATTACTAGCCGTCAGGCTCGCTTCGCTCGCCATATCCGTTTAGCCAGACGTTTAGTTTGGACCCCGACTGGATTGTCCTAACATATGATAAAAATGCTCAAATGAAAAATGCAGGCGAGCGAAGCGAGCCTGCTGATCTCATTCTTGGACGATCGAGTCAGGGGTCCAGGGGGCGGAGCCCCCTGGCTAGACGGATATGGCGAGCGAAGCGAGCCTGACGGCTAGTGATGGATAATTCTATAGTCTGTTTTTTACTCGAATATTGGCATATGAAGGAAGGCTCCTTTTTCCTTTTATATTATCCTTGAAATGCTAAATTTCCGAAAACCTTGTATATACGTCGACGCACAATTTAAAAAGGAACATACCTGTCAAATTTCATGAAAATCTATTACAGCGTGTCGCCGTAAATGCACAACTTATAAACATTTAAACATTGAAACATTGAAACATTGAAACATTCAAACATTGAAACATTCAAACATTCAAGCATTCAAACATTTAAACATTAAGAGAAATGCCAAACCGTCGACTTGAATCTTAGACCTCACTTTGCTCGGTCAAAAGAACTTTAAGAAGGTTGAAAATATTTTTGGGAATCATTTTGAAATCACATTGTCATCGTGCAGTTTTACCAACACCATCCCCAACTAATCTAAGCCCTCCTGGACCCGATTAGGGGTTGATGACGTCTGCAGGGGTGCAAAACAAAAACCAAAAAGATCTCGGTGCACACGATTACACCCTCAAGTGGGTGTCACTTTTTCTCTCTCTTTCTCATCACTCTCTCCCTTACTCTTTCTCACTCTCTCTCCCTCACTCACAGTATCACAGTAGATTCTCAACACAGTAGCGTTTGCTGGTTGCAATCAGAACGACCCCTATTTATAAACAGACCGATTGTTACTGATTCCAGTAGTGAGGGTTTAGGAGAGAGTGGGAGAGAAAGAGAAAGAGTGAGAGATAGTACTTGGGGAGATAAGTGCATGAAATGATTCTAAAAGGAATAAGGATAATATTATAGACGAATCTAAAATAATTAAATTCTAGGATTGGAAAATTATGTTTGACTTTTTGTGTTGTTGAGAAGTTGATATTGTGTTAATTATTCATATTGAATGAAAAAGACTAAGAAATTGTCAAAAAACCATAGATTTATTGATACTTGAAAAGACCGGTTTCGGTTATTACACCATTGTAAATCTCTGATAAACAGTTTATCAGAGATTGACAATGGTGTAATAACCGAGACCGGTCTTTTAAGTATCAATAAATCTGTGGTTTTTTGACAATTTCTCAGTCTTTTTCATTCAATAATTATGTTTGACGCATCATCACGTCTGAACTACTGGACTGATTCACTTGAAATTTTGCATATAGATTCTTAATTGACCGAGAATGGTTATAGGCATATTTTCAGTTCTTCAACATTCCAACACGTCAAGTTTCCAGTTTGTCTAAATTACCTGCCAGTATGAAATAAAGTCGTGCCTTATCTGTGGTGAGAGATTTTCGATTAAGATTCCTCAATCTGAGGATTGAGATTTGAGAAAGATTATGAATAAAGAATCTACAGACTTTATGAGATATTTTTAAACACTTTAGAGTAAAGTTCAGTCTAAAGCCGTGTCCACACTGAACAAATGTTCGACATACATGTTCGGTAAACATGTTTGTTGTGGAGCTCAGGGACAAACATTTTTAAACGTTTGGACAATCATTGTTTATCAAACAAAAAAATTACTGCTTTATCAAACATTTTCAGTGTTGGCAGCTGTAAAACATAAAACCTGTTCTCCCCACTTACAAATATTCTGTTTGGTGACGCGTCCACACTGGCCACGGGCAAACATTGTTTGTCAAACATAATAAAATTTGCCCAAACTGTTTTCACAAACATGTTTGTCGAATATTTGTCCAGTGTGGACACGGATTTACAGTTGAGACATGAGAAAGCTTATCAATCAAGAATTGCTACACATATTGGAATACAGTACTAGAATGCAGTGTATGATGTTTTGTTTATGGCTTCATTGAGGTTCAACTTGTTTTAAAATATAGTAGTTTTGATTGGAATATATATGTAGCGGTACATCGAAACTAGAAAGCGTTATTACATATGGGCCGGTTTCCGAGCTCGGGATTTAGCTAAGTCCTAGACTTTGAACAGCTGGAGTGAGAAAATTAATTAGCTTTCCAAAACGGGGCGTAGTCGCAGTCATTGTCACAGTCACGTTTGAATTAAATTTCGAAAAACTAGAAAACTGAACACAAAATGAAATAAAGAGAAAATAGTGTAAAGTTTCAGCTATTTTGAATTATTTAGGAATGTCTAATTTCGGCAAGGTAAGACGTTTTCAAATATAGAAGAGAAAATAAAAACTACAACTACTGTTATAAAAACTGCGACTACGCCCCGTTTTGGAAAGCGAATTTTCTGACTCCAGCTGTTCAAAGTCTAGGACTTGGCTAAATCTCAAGCTCGGAAACCGGCCCCATGAGTATTGCTTCAATAGTCCTAAATATTCTACTCGTATCTACAACACCATAATCAGTCGCATTTTCAAATAATTCTCATGATTCTTCAACTGGTTTCAGTAAAGGTGCATTTTCGTCTGTGCGTAAATTTCCGCAGTCGACGGCGACAAGCATTGGTGACGTTCATATTGTCCAAATTTCAAGTGTGCTGAAACAGCTGATCAAACATATTTTAATTATTTGTGTTCATTATTCAAGAATCAAACATTTCTAATGATATCAACATGTTGCCATTTAAAAGTATAAAAATCTGGTGTAGCGGACTCACACAACTTTCCTTGCCTTTATGAAAATTGATCACCTGACGCTAGTGTTCACGCGCATCTCAAGTCTCTTATAAACAAAGATCTGAGCCAGCTGGTGACAGGACAATAACGCTGGAGACATACGAGGTCTGCTATCTCTTCATAGTGAATCGTTTAATAGAATCAACAGTTGCCAACAGTTTGCAATATTGGATAATCACATTTTCTCGAATTTTGAGCTTATTTTCAATTTTAGGTGAAAATGTTACTAAACATTAATTGTAGAAATTTTCATGCTCAATCTTTCCCACTTAATTTTTTGTTTAAATTGTATTTGAAGCCTGATACTTGTGAATCTAAAATGAAACTTTGCATAGAGCTCCTGAAATTTTTACAGATATTGGAGTGGAAGTTGATAGAGCTTGTCAATGACTATTTTGGGTATAAATTTGATAAAAATCGTTGGAGCCGTCGCGATCAAAATCGCGAAAAACCCTTTTTTTGACAACATCTTCGCCATTTTAGCCGCCATCTTGAATTGCATTTGATCGAAATTGTTTGTGTCAGATCCTGATATTGTATGGACCTTAAGTTTCAAATTTCAAGACATTTCGTTAATTGGGAGATAAGATATCGTGTACACAGACGCACATACACTCATACTCACACACACACACACACACACACACCACACACACACACACAACACACACACACACCACACACACACACACACACACACACACACACACACACACACACACACACACACACACACACACACACACACACACACACACACACACACCACACACACACACAACACACACACACACACACACACACACACACACACACACACACACACATACAGACCAATACCCAAAAAAACACTTTTTTGGACTCAGGGAACCTTGAAACATATAGAAATTTAGAAATTGGGGTACCTTAATTTTTTTCGGAAAGCAATACTTTCCTTACCTATGGTAATAGGGCAAGGAAAGTAAGAAAGTATAAACTTAACCTCCCCCATTCAAACATAATTGAAGATTATCTTTTAGGTTATTGAGACAAATTGAAATCTACCCAATCTGAGATCCTCACCCTGTCGCGGTCGACGACGGCATTTACGCACAAACGAAAACCCAGCTTAAAAAGTATTCAGAACTCAGTAATCAGTGATCAAATTCTACTTGTATCTTCAAAACCATAAAGCCGCGTTTACACCAAAGTTATCAACAAAATGCTAATAGCTCAATCCTTATAGATTCTATCAGATTGAATGAAACTTGACAAACACATATGATCATCATATGTATCATAAGTTATGTTCAATCTAATGAAATCTATATATATAAAAGTGAAATGACACTCACTCACTGACTGACTGACTGACTGACTCACTCACTCACTCACACACTCACTCGCAGAACTAAAAATCTACCGGACCAAAAACGTTCAAATTTGGTAGGTATGTTCAGTTGGCCCTTTAGAGGCGCACTAAGAAATCTTTTGGCAATATTTTAACCCTAAGGGTTGTTTTTAAGGGTTCAAATTTCGTCTTTTAGCGTGTATATTCTTCTTCTCCCAATCTCTTAATTATAATTGAAATTTCCATATCATATGTTACTATAGAACTATAATCTAGATAGAGTACCTCTTCGAAACAGTTGTTAACTGGCAACTAAATTAATAATTTTGTCAGATTGGCATTAAGTTGAGTTGACTTTGTTAGGTTGGCACCAAGTTGAAGATTTAAATGCATTTATCGCGGAAAAATTGATTGGGCACTCCTACTTCAATCCTGGGAATATTATATTACTAGCAGTCAGGCTCGCTTCGCTCGCCATATCCGTTTAGCCAGCCGTTTAGTCTGGACCCCCGACTGGATTGTCCTAACATATGATGAAAATGCCTAAATGAAAAATGCAGGCGAGCGAAGCGAGCATGCTCATCTCATTCTTGGACGATCCAGTCGGGGGTCCAGGGGGCGGAGCCCCCTGGCTAGACGGATATGGCGAGCGAAGCTAGCCTGACGACTAGTCTATTATAAGGATTAAGTTATTAACATTTTGTTTATAACTTTGGTGTAAATGCAGCTTAAGAATCATCTTCAAGTGACATTATCAAACAATCAAATCCTATGCTTTCCAATCTGACATCAGTATTCAGAAACCACAAATCAGTAATCAGCAATCAGCAATCACTCCCCAATAACTATCAAACGAATTTCCATCTAAATCTCGAATGAAAATCGTTTGGGGAAAACCCACTTTCCACGAGTTGCAGCAGTACAAATAGAGAATAAGATGAATCGGTGGAAGGGGAAAAGGAAATGTTTGTAGGGGGTGAATGATAAGAGGTAGAGGGTACGGATAAGGGGGGAAGATATCAAGATGGCGTCCCTCTGCCAACATCCATCTCGTCTTATTGATCTGGCTTCTACCACCACGGGACCACCTCTTCCTATTATATTCTCAACTCTCATATCTCCTCCTATCTTTCTAAGATTTTCTTCCCTTCTTCTTCTCCTCCTTCTTCTTCTTCTTCTTCCTCTTCTTCATCTTCTTCTTCTTCTTCTTTTTCTTCTTCTCCTATTCTTTCACCACTTCCTTCCCCCATCCTTATTTGTCCTACTCAACATCCTTCTCAAACCTTTTTATCTCATCTTTTCTTTTTTAATTTTTCTCCTCTCTTGGATCCTCCTCTTCTCCTCCTATTTTACTTGATTCTTCTTCACCTACCTCTTCTTCTTCTTCTTCTTCTTCTTCATTTCCTGTCTTCTTCACCTTCTTCTTCTTCTTCTTCTTCTTCTCCTTCTCCATCTCCATCTCCATCTCCATCTCCATCTCCATCTCCATCTCCTTCTCCTTCTCCTTCTCGTTCTTGTTCTCCTTCTCCCACTCCTTCTCCTTCTCCTTCTCAGACTCCTTCTCCTTCTGCTCCTCTTTCTTCTTCATCTCTCTAGTCTTCATCCATTCTGCCACACTCTCTCTCTCTTTTGGTAGAGAGTTAGTGGGGAGGATATTTTTAATATTCTTTCCGAAGAATGGACATTGATATGTCCAAAGCTCCGCTAATTTATGTAGATGCATAACAATATAATAATTATCATCTATAGTTATTATATTACAAATTTGTTTTTCATATCATATACAGTTCAATAATTATTTTCTTAGTCTATATTATGTAAATTCATCTATAATTTTGCTGTATTGTAAGCTATTGTATATAAGTGTATAAGCCAGTATATATTGTAATCTATATAAATAAAGTACTCAATCAATCAATCAATCATCTCCATCTCCATCTCATTCTCCTTCTCGTTCTTGTTCTCCTTCTCCCACTCCTTCTCCTTCTCCTTCTCCCACTCCTTCTCCTTCTCCTCCTCCTTCTTCTTCTCTTTCTCCTTTTTCTTCTCCTTTTCCTTATCCTTTTCAAATTCCTCTCTATCATTCTTATTCCCTCTTACAAAATATCACCCTCAAACGTTTTAATCTCATCTTATCTTTTTAGATTCTTCTCCTCTATTGCATCCAAAACACTAAATTTGTTTCTTATCATATCATATTCTATTTTTCTCCATCTTCTAAAAATATTTATCATATTATCATGGTTTATTCTGATATGTTTTCCCATGTTCATTTTTCATATCTTCAAAACCAATATTGATCAAATGCTGATTTTATAACATGAATTTCACGCAAGAGCTCTAGATGAGTTGCGAACTACAGTAAATTGATTCAACCACATAAACTATGAATTCAATGTGGAAATCCCCTTTCATCTATTTGAGGGAGATGAGTGAAAGTACTTCCTCCTACTCTACTTGTGTTTTATGAGCAAAACTTGAACAATAAACAAAATCTTGACTAATCAGGGAGAAAGGAGCCCCAATTGTATCTAGAAAGGCCACGCGTTTGTTACACAATGAATGTTGATTTTTTTAACAAGTGTCAGTCAACTGTCAAGCTGGTCACATGTTTTTTGTACAATTCTATTTTTTGAGTGGGGTCCATGATAGGTGCGGAAATGAATGTGACAAGACTATTCTTTGTCTATTATTGTCATCTTCATCTATTTGTTCATTTTTCGTTTTTTCGACTTCATCTTTTGACTCCGACTAGATCAGTCTATTATTGATTGATATTATCTAGTAGCTTATTTTTCATTTATTATTATTATCAATGATTCCAAATTTATTCCATATTTAAAAATACAATTTTATTGGGCCACAACACTTTACAACTGGCCATGTCAACAGCTATTGAAAAATACATAAAATAAATAAATAGAATAACAGAAGCTCACAAAGATATAGCACGTCTCATAAATTATAACATTCTTCTACACTTTACATACAAATAGCTGTAATTTTACAGTTGAACAAATTATAACACCCTATCATTTAAAAACTCTTTAACACTATAATACGCCTTGTCAACCAGAAATGCATACAAATGTCTCTAAAATTAGGCCTACTTGACTTGGACAAATTTTTAGGCAGCTTGCTGAAAAGCTGCAAGCCATAAACTATCGGACTCTATCTGAAAATTTCAACCTATGATGAATGGATTGCTACTACCACGTGTAGAATAGTTATGAACTTCTGAATTTTTTTTTCAAGGTACCAATTCTATCTGCAGTGAAAAGTAGGACGCGATAGATATATATAGATGGTAGAGTGAGCAGCCTAAGATCTCTAAAAGTGCTTCTGCATGGATGATTATTTTCTAAATTTTTGTTTCTGTTTCATAATTGATGATGAATAACCGTAGAGAAATACTGTTTTCTAATCAATCAATTTTTTAAACAAACTGGATGAGACAAAAGCAATGAAACATCAAAGGTTTCTATGGGAGTGTACATACATTCTCAGACTGTTAATGTGAACACTCTCCTAAAAATCAATATTCTTTCTCTGCATAGTACAGCAATAATTCAATTAAATGGGAAGTAGTAAGCTGTTAAGACGTCTTGGAGTGGATACCATATATTATCCATGAAGACAGATAGATAGAATGATCATTTTCAAACACAAAGATTTTCAAACACACCTGAACCAGCCAGGCCATTCGATATTATTATATATTATTATGTCGAATAATATATTACATATTTTTATGTCGTCCGATTATCGGTTTGTCATCGGCCATGCAAAAATGTTATTCAAAATCAGCAGTTTGTATTCAATAGAATCAATGAGAGACAAATTAATGCAAGTTGACCATAGATATTAAAACGAGCTGATGAACTTAATGTGGAAAAACAACATAATTTTATAATTTTTATAGATGGAAAAAGACATCCATATTGATCGAGAAAGACAATGAAAGATAGAAGAGAGTGAGTGAACAGGGGAAGCAGATGTAAATTATAGAGGAAGATAGAGAGTAAAATTTATGATTATCTTTAATGATGTGAGTTACTATATAGACTGAGCTAGCGTGTATACTAATTCACAATAAAAGACAATAGGGAAATATTGAATGAATTTTACTAGGGATGAAGAATCATTGATCAGAATGAAGATTGGATCAATTTGAATCTCGATACTATAATATTTTTAAATAGAGTGTCAAATAGAGAGAGAAATAGATTGATTGAGAGTACTTTATTTATGTAGATTACAATATATACTGGCTTATACACTTATATACAATAGCTTACGATACAGCAAAATTATAGATAAATTTACAATATATAGACTAAGAAAATAATTATTGAACTGTATATTATATGAAAAAATCAATTTGGAATAACTATAGATAACTTAATATTGTTATGCATCTACATAAATTGGCGGAGCTTTGGACATATCAATGTCCATTCTTCGGAAAGAATATTCAAAATATCCTTCCCACTAACTCTCTACCAAAATAAGAGAAAGAGAGAGAGAAGGAACGTAAATGAGAGGAATGGAAATAAGTTGACCCCAGTAACAGTAGTTATCGTGGAGGGTGATCGTTCATTGAAGCAACAAGGGTGACCGAAAGACCAGCTTAACTACAGTTAAATAGCTGTGAGGGCATTGATGCCCTAACTTCACCACTGGTTGCGACCCTATTTATAAATTCATTGACCCTTGGGGACCTTCTACCCTCTCAGGGGAGAGGGTTCATTATCCCAGGAGAGGGAAGACCAAGCTAGTTACATAAGTCACCAGTCACTTTACGGAAGCTGATTTAATGGTTCTTCAAAATCAGTAAAATAAGTAAATATCACAGTTGAAAACGTGAATATCAGAGTAAATATCATGAGTAAAATCATTGAATATCAGAAAAATGATGGTCTGAGTAAAAGCGATCTCTTTTACGTATTTTTGGCTTGGCCATGTATTTACTTAACAATTCATGTTAAGAATACTGGAAGGTATAATAATTAAAAAACACTTATTGAAATGGGCTGCTTTTAAATTAATAAAACAAAATAAAAGGTGCTACAAGTTTTATTTTGTTTTATAATAATTAAGTACACTCAACAATAAATTTTCCATTTTTCGACCGAATTTGACTTATGATACATGATTTTTGACCGCCTTGACGAGCCGAGAAGAATGAGTGTAGTACGATGGAATCTAAGCATTGTGTCAAAAGTTATAAGTGTTTGAAATTTTGATCCTTGAGGTGTCCTTAAGCGCGCCTCTACACTAGGAAATACTGAAATGAAGTGCATCTAATGGATGATTCTCATGGAACATAATCTCATGAACTTATGTCATTGTGCGAAATATCAATGTGAGGACAATGAAGTTGGTGATGATGGTTGAAGCTGAAAATTAGGTGTTTTTCACAATACAAGGAGCATTGTTGTCAGGTGTACCTGGAAATCTATACGAGATAGAGTGCTCTACTTGATCTCAGATTGTAGAGCACAAAAATACGCCCAGAGGGATTTTGATTTATACGTCTAAATGGTAACAATCGGAATATATTGTTGATCAAAAACTAAAATTCATCGAAATTGACTCCTTCAAATTTCACTCATTTTTGAAAAATCATAACTCAGTACTCATCGGAGATAGAGAGATCCGAATGATCTCATTTTATTCAGAGTTTTATAATCTAAAGAAAATGTAATAGCAAATTTTTCTGTCCGATCACGAGATTTGGCAGAAGTAGCTGAAAACTGGAAAATGAGCCGAAAATACGAGGTTTTTGGGCCACTTTGTATCTAGCACAAGGAAATTTTGCATGAAGAAATTGGTTCTGGACTTCTCTTATATACCCAAATAATATATTAAAAAATCAGAACTACAATATAAATTGCAAGCACACCCCCTTTTTTATGTTCATATTGACTGGACTGCAACTCAAGTCAGTCTACTCTAAAGTCTGACAGGTCATGTTTATAGTATCATACAGGATATAAATGACGATAAAAAACTCATTCAATCCAAACTCAAGCAAGAGTTCAATCAGTCTTTTCATTGTAGTATTGTCTAAACTCAAGTTGTGCTCAGGTCTCGTGCCGTAACCACAGTCACCTCTCTCACAAAAAGTTATTGTTACCACAAAACACCACTTACACCATTGTTGGCATAGCACTACGCCCTTTATACCCCAGCTCTATAAAACACTACATTGTAGGCCTACTTATATTAAAGGTGCTGAGTTTGACATTGTTTTGATTCTCAATATCTGATGAATGATAAGTTTTCATAGACTCTTGTATTTTCAATACAAGTCTACGGAAACAATACGTTTAGTAGTACTCCACTACAAAAACAATACGTTTTATTTCAAAGATCCCCAACTTCATAGAACAAACGTAAGCATGCGTACAAACAAAGGTAAGCGTGTACTTCATGTGTACTAGAGTGAAGTCCACGTTATAATGGCAGTGAATAGAGATAGAAGAATAGCGTTGGCGAGTCTCTGCCTTAATTATATTTCTACACTGTCAAAAACAGATTTGGCATCGTTGCGAAGCTGGACAAAGATAGTACTACCTGCTTTGTCGAGTTATAGACAAGGATAGCAACATCAAAGTTAAACAAATACTGTCATTATAACGTGGACCTACCATATACTGTACAATAATTCCAAGTATTGGCGTTGCCTGTCTCTCTTTCTGCTTTAGAAATCAAAGATAAGCGTGCCTGTATTGTACTATTTATAGTGTACTATCAGAGACAACAAAATAGTCTCTTACGCTTATAATTTCTCTATGGTACTATGCTGTACAATACACAAGAATTTTGAATTTGTCTTTCCACTTTTCAGTTTTGAAAAAGCAAAGATAAGTGTCACTGATAATGATTTCTATACTATTTAATACATATTTGGCTTTGAGTGATACCTCAGCTGAATCAAAGCCGAGAGTGTCTTTATTTATCTTTATTGTAAGATCAATAAGCTCTTATAATGCAGTATAATGCTTGTTTGTATCGTAGTTGACTTCAAGTAGTGCTTGAAAATCCATTGGTTTCGAGTGATAGATACCTCAGCTGAATCAAAGCCGAGAATGTTTTTATTTAGGTTCATTGTAAGAACAATAAGCTCTTATAATACAGGTAGTTCTACAGTATAATGCTTTTTTGTATCGGAGTTGACTTCAAGTAGTGCTTGAAAATCCAGGTGCATATTTTTCAAGTAGTGTATGTAGGGAAGCTTTCCTACCGCTGCACCAGCTTCTGTGCATAGAAGCTTGCCGCCTGAGAGTGGAACCAGTTGACAACGGCGTCTTCGAGTTTTTGGAACAACAATTACAGCTGACGTGTACTGCGAAACGCTCAAACATTGAGGGCCGGTTTCCGAGCTCGGGATCTATAAGTTCTGGACTTACAGAGTCCAGAACTAAATAAGCTCTCGGGTCTAAATTGACTTTCTGAGTCACGATTTTATCTTCTAAACTCCGGAGTGTATCTAGTCTCGACTTATTTGAGTCCAGGACTTTAATGCAGTAAACATGAGGGAAATTCACAATATTTACTGTTGGTTGTTGGCGTTATAGCAAAACGGAAACAGCTGATTACAGCGGGACAATTCAAATGAGCATGCTCTCCAAACTATTTTGTGAAAATACGTTTCGATTTCTTTGTAGGCCTATTCAAAGCAAAACCTTTGAAAGGTGAATGCATGAACATTTCATTTTACGTTATTTTATTATTGATAATTGATCCTAACCAGTGATTTTGGAATAAAAATTTCATTAGGCTATCATTGAGTTTGAAAACGCATTTGTTTTGAAAAAAAAACTGGAGAAATGATTTATTATTCTAATAGACACTGATTAATAATATTCAGATTGGAATATAAATCCAAGGCAATCCTTGTATTATTTCGCTTGAACATTTTTAGGTTATGTCAGAGTCGTAAAATGAGGTTAGTTTTTCACACATGATTCTGATACAATATATTTCAAAATGAACTTGCAAACTATAAATTATGAATTTAGATGGACTAATCCAAATAATTTAGGTATTCCATGACATCTATTTGGCTTTATTCATTTATTCATTATTGTATAAAATACTATAATCATAATACAATTATGACATTGGAGGAAAAACTAGCTGAGCCTGTACTATTTCTCTCCAAAAATTTTGATAAAATGTTAATGTTGTCCAAAAGATAAGGTTATGTAATCACACACTGCTTCGTCACTTGATTTTCGGTCCAGGAATGATGATTTAATTTTTTTAATTTTGAAGGTTGATTTTATACTCTAAATAGATCACAGAATGTTTCACAATAAATTAAAAACTTAAGAGATATTGCACTTATTTAAAAAATTGAATACAGAATTTTATCTACTCCAAAACAATAACTGAATTGTGTTTGCTCAGTTAAGTCTAGAACTTGAATTTAAACCCTACCCCAGTGGAGGATTTAAAATCACGCTGTTTTAAGTCCTGGACTTAACGATTTTAGTTAAATCCTTGACTCGGAAAGAGGCGAGATTCTAATTCAAGTCCTGGACTTATAAGCCCCACTCAGAAAGCGAAATTATAAACTCCAGGGACTAACATGGTCTCTAAACTCCAGAGTCTATTCTAGTCCTCAACTACGTTAACGCTCTGACTCGGAAAGCCAATTTTCTGACTCCAGAGTTCAAAGCCAGTTAAAGTCTAGAACTTAGCTAAATCCCTAGCTCGGAAACCGGCCCTGAGACTTCCGATCCAAAACAAACACCGCGGGAAACTGTGATCCGGCATAATTCTCCTCCACGATAACGCGTGTCTTCATACTGCTGCCAAAACCATGGAGAAAATTTGAGATTTTTGTTGGGAACTTTTTGATCACCCACCGTACAGTCCCGACCTTGCACCTAGCGACTACTTCCTCTTCTTGTACTTTGAACAACGGTGGACAACGCATTGAAACCGAAGAGGGGCTCAAAAACGCCGTTGTCAACTGGTTCCACTCTCAGGCGGCAGGGTTAAGGCTGTGCAAAGGCTAAAAATAAACTTTCTACTAGTGATACTTTTCAAAGTTTTTCGACTTTTATATCATCAAGCTATCAAAATGAATAAGTTTTCTCAGAAAAACATTTTTTTCCGATCATTACTTTTTCGCCATACTTGGATGTAATGAGCTGGTTTACGTGCGTCATATGGAGGCCGAAAGTGATTGTTTTCCGACCAGGCCGGTAAAACTTTACGGCCCTAGGGCTGTAAAATGACCTTGAATAACAGCTGATCGTGTCCGATCTCACAAAAATCATAGAGAGATAATCTCATAACGACTGTAATAATCATATAATTATGTATCGTGAATCGCGGTATTATGTCTATAATATATTTTATAAATTACTGTTTCATATTTGATATTTATTATCGTGTTTTTGATATCAAACAATAGAATACGATGATATCTCTATAGCCTCAACAATATAATGTTTGCTGCATAATCCATTGTCAGAAAGGTACGTAGGCTATCGCAAGTATTTAAAAGTGAAGAATCGAATTTGAATCAAAGTACAATAATTGTATCAATATTTAAAAGTGAGGTAGAGTAATAATTGTTTCTTTTTTATTATCGAATTCCACTTCTTAATGCAATACAATCAACAATAATAATAAGAAAATACAGCAAGATCTGAAGTTTAAGGTAAGCCTACTGGTGAAACTCAGCCTTGACTGAAAAATACCTAGTAATTTTTCGGTAATTCATTATTAAAACTTTTAGATATTTTCTTCAATATTAAACCATATAGAGAAAACATTAGGCCCACTCAAGATTGAATCTTCGAATGTTTTCTCTATGATTAACTATATTCAGAGCAATATTTTGTTGTGAAAATGCCGGCAAACCGGCCGCTATACACTATTATAGTAGCCTACATACGTTACCTGACTTAATTCAGAGTGAAAATTTTATTGTGAGACAGATAATAATATAATTTTAATAATATAAGTTCATGAGCCAAGTCTGTAGTTGTACGCTTTTAGGAGTGAAGTAAACTTTTTAGAAGTCTAGTTCACGTACCTACAGTATTACGTGTATGCTAAGTGCTATCAGTCAGGCCTCTACGTTCACAATACGGAATGGCCGAGAGGGTAAAGGCGTAATACATCAGAACTCAACTCATTTTTTTTATTTTTTATTTTTTTTTTTTATTACAATACTATAGCTATCTAGTCTGGAGACATAAGAGCTAATTTTTTCTACCCCTACATACTATTGAAAATGTTAACAGCAAATATCTCATTAGATATTCTCACTGATATTGATTGTTTAATTAATATGTACACTTATGACTGTACTATAAAAGCTAGATTCACTTCAAACTCAGTGAATAACAAACATGATCTAGGTTCGAATCGCGGTCAATGACTTTTTTTTGTTGATGAATTTCGACTTTTATTAGCTATTTTTTATATTAGTTACCGTATTTAAATTTCAATCATTTTTTAGATATATTTGAGACAAAACTGTGAAATATGCAATTATATTATTTTTTCATCACATTTTTCAAAATAGTATGAAAATTCTATTCATCCATCTATCCATGAGATATTGCACCAGGCGCAAAGCGCGAGCTATAAAATTCAAACAATTATTCGAAATTTAATAGTATAAAAATATGGTCACTATTGTAAATTATTAATTATAATATTGAAATTAATTGACAGTAAAGTTGTCATAACCAAGATTCAAACTATCATAATAGGCTGTTGAATTTTATTTATTTTTAAGTTTTTTTTGGTGTGCGAAAAATAGCGTTCGCAACACGGGCAAAAATGTTTTCCCGGCTCTCGAACGCTTCAAGTTCTCGACTTCGTCTCGAACTTGAAAACCGCGATCTGGAGCCGGAAAACGTACATTTTCGACCCTAGGTGCGAAATATACTATTTGAGTTAAGAGCGTTCAAAGTTTAAATTTTTGGGACAGAACATTCCAAATTCGGTAAGAGATAAATCCATGAGATTTAGAGGATTGATTCTTCATGCTAAGTTATTAAATTTACTGAATGTAAATTTTTGGTAAATTGAATAACTTTATCATAAATTTATATTTTCAGAAAATCTTTGTTCTAGTAGATCAACAACAGCATGAAGAATCAATCCTCTAATTCTGTCCCAAAAATTTAAACTTTAGGTGCTCATATTTCAAAAAGTAATGATCGGAAAAAAAATTTCCTGAGAAAACTTTTTCATTTTGATAGCTTTATGTTTATGTTTATGTTTTGAAGGGACGGATTCAAAGGTTCAAAGAACCTCACACGTAAACCGAAGCTTATTGTGTGTCCCAAAAGTATGTTAGTTAGGCAAACCAACTCCCGTGTACATTACGAGATCCAGGAGTTTCTTCCATATACCAACATCCCATTCCTCACCTGGTTGTTTACAGCCAAACCGACCCCTTCTTCTAGCTCCATGACTTTCGCAATCCAGTATGATATGCTTAGCAGTCTCTTCACACTGATTACAGAGCCAACACATGTGGCTTTCATTTCTGAGTCCAATTGTGTGGATATGTTTCCTGAAGTGGCCATGTCCAGTTATCAGGGCAATCACCTGCTTGACCTGACCTCTTCCCAGACTAACCAGCCAGCTAGTGAAGCGAGGGCTTGCGTCTGCCAGCCAAGTGCTTGACCAGGGTGACCCTGCCATTGCTGGTGGTGTAAGTCCCTGGACCATTTATTTATTGTGTGGAAGGCAGTTGTTTTACTTATGCCACAGCCTGGCTCTGGGCCAAAGAATGGCATACTAGAACCCCGCTTAGCAAGCTCATCTGCACGCTCATTACCTCCTATGCCTACATGGCCAGGTACCCAACCAAGATGCACAGAGTTGAGCGTTGCAAGCCTGCTGAGCGTTTTGTGTGTGTTGATAGCTTGATGATAATTATACAAATCGAAAAACTTTGAAAAATATTACTAGTAGAAAGTTTATTTTTAGCCTTTGCACAGCCTTCAAGAAGCTGGTGCAGCGGTACGAAAAGTGCTTACAAGTGAACGGCGATTATATAGAGAGGCAAAGAAAGTTTGTACCTAACTATATATGACAATAAAATTTGTTTCTTATGAGTACATTTTTTTCTGTGACTAAACAGCTCTTACTCCATGAACGCGCCTCGTATTGTCGTCCGAGATAGAACAAGAGAAAAGTTTGATAGTACTAGAGAATCACATGTGCTCCCTAAAGGAATCTATCGTGTTTCTTCAGGAATCTATAGATATGGTTGAAAAGATATAGTCATCAATCAATTACAGATGGTTCAGAACCCCCAACCACTATAGTGAGGGTCACGTTATAATGGCAGTGTTTGTTTAGCAATGGTATTTCTATCCTTGTCTATCATTCAACAAAGAGGATAGCGCTATCCCTTTCACGCTTTGCTCTATTGCCAGATCGTCTTTCGACAATGTAGAATTAATAATTTATTAACAAAATATTTCATCTTAATTATGAGAATTCATTATGAAATTATTGAAAATATTATTTCTTGCTTAGTAAAAAAAAAAAATATAATTGATTATTTTAAACGAGGATGAACATTTAAAATTACATCAATAAACCTAAAAACACTTCACTCAAATGAGCTACTTTTTAATAAATCAATAAAAACAATATAAAAATCTTGAAGTACCCTTTATTTTTACTTTACTTTAAACTTTAAAATAGTAGTAATAATCAATAAACCTGTATCAGCTACCGTCTATAGAAGGCAATGACAAGACAGAGGATCGGCAACGTTGTTCTCCTATGTTCACCACTGTCATTATTTATTTATTTATTTATTTATTAGAACAGTCACAAACACGATATTTGGAAAGAGAAACAGGCAATTGCCCAAAACTTCTTCAATTCCTTTGATTTTGGCACATGAATAGTCCAAAGTGAGGTTAAGTTTAAATTATAACGTGGACCTCACTATAACAGTTAAATTGATAATGTTTTCGTTCATGATTAGTAACGATTCTCATCACATTTTATCATTTAATACTCCGAATAAATACAAAATTACGATTTCTAATACATGAATCGAATAAACTATTAATTTTTATTGATATAAATAAATTCCACAACTTGGCATAAGAATTACAACCATGATCACCAGTTGAAGAGTTAAATTCTATTACAAACAGAATATTCTTATTGAATAAAAAGACAAAGAAACTGTCAAAAAACACAGATTTTATTGAACCGGAAGACCGGTTTCGGTTGTTACACCATTGTCAATCTCTGTTAAACTCCAGCTTCCTAACTATAAATAAAATCTGCGTTTTTTGACAATTTCTTAGTCTTTCTATTTTATTATATGAATAAACATTTATTCGTGATTTTGCATTTATTCGGAGTATTAAATGATAAAATGTAATAAGAATCGTTACTAATCATGAACGAAAACATATAACCACAATATCAACTTCTCAACTACACAAAAAGAGAATATTTCTATAAAATTTCAGTATCATTGCTCCATGATATATGATTCTTTCCATTATTTTTTATCATACAAGCAATAATTTTTATGAAATGCACATCATATACCAAGTGTCTACTACAGTATTTTTATACAGTAACCCCTGTGTGAAGACTCTCATTAGCATACGTTGAATTCATTCGTTGCGACTAAACAACGTTTGCACTCGTGGAAAAACTTCAGCCTCAACATTATTTCTGCAACATACGGAATTTTTGCAGCCATAAAATGAGAAAAAAGGAATTCAGAACGACTGGGACAGTTTTAAAAGGCAATTACAGCTGTAATGTCTGCTCTTATTTAGTGGTTTTTGAATGGGGAGCTCGTTTTTGCCGTGGAAAAAAGAATTAAAAATTGGGTGGCCAGTAAAAACCCTGGTACTTTTTAGAGGCATGAAGTACGTGATCTCATAGAAAATAAAAATGTAAAAACGTTGGGGCAAGGTTTGTGGTATCTGATCTTTTTTGTCTAGTTTCATTACTATTGTGTACAACTTTTACTTCGAATCATGTTTCGCATTATTTATCTCTATCATTTTCCTATCTATGATCTATGATTTATTATAAGGGAAAATACTGAGACTTCCCAGCCTTAAGCCAGCTACATACACATCGATCTGTTGGTACGATTTTTTGCCTTCCTTGAGGTGCGTACAGATTTACGCGCCGCGAACATCAGCAATTCACTTTCAATCAGCTGATGCCAAGCTTTTTATATCTATATCTTATCTGTAAAAATACAGATATAGTCAGCTGATTAAAGTGAATTGCTCATGTTCGCGGCGCGTATATCTGTAAGCACCTTTATAAATTCTCTTAGATTAAACTGATGATTTCAAACAGATGATGTTTGTCAAGTTCTGTTCAATCTGATAGAATCTATATGTATTCTCAACTCTCATATCCCCTCCTATCTTTCTTGATTTTCTTCTTCTTCTTCTCCGTTCTCCTCCGTTCTTCTTCTTTTTCTTCTTCTTCT
The DNA here is from genome assembly GCF_014356525.2 of Nilaparvata lugens. Classification (NCBI taxonomy): domain Eukaryota; kingdom Metazoa; phylum Arthropoda; class Insecta; order Hemiptera; family Delphacidae; genus Nilaparvata; species Nilaparvata lugens. The sequence goes on along the minus strand of NC_052516.1, from coordinate 2,624,086 downwards.
TCTCCACCTCCTCAAAATCTTACTTGTTAGGAATATAACTCGTATCATAACACACGTTTTTCAAAATCACCTTCAATATTTTCTTTACATTCACTTTACCATCAGCATAATTAATATATTGTCCTCTCCTTCTAGCCTCGCTCTTCTCCCTTCTTTTTCCTACTTCAACCTCCCTTCCTCCTCCTCCATCTCATTCACAACCATCCCTTAATTCCACATAGAACCCTCATACAGAATCCAACCCCCAAATCAGACTTCAAGCCAGTGTCTCCAACATACAACCACGCCACAGAGACAATATCAGCAATATACTTTATGCGAAAGCACAAAAGTAATTTCAGATATGGCTTCTCTTTTACACCGGCTCTTTTTTTTAACCATGTTCCCCCGTCCCGCTCCCTTCCTACAATACTCCTCGCAGTTTAAATACGAACCGAAAAAAATCGTATATATCTCTAACACCTCCTCCTCCTCCTCAAAATCATCATCATCATCATCAACCTCCTCTGACTCCACCTCCTCCTCCTACTCCTCCTCCTCCATCTCATCTACATCATCATCATCATTCAAATACTCCTCCTTCTCCTATTCCCCCTCCTCCTTCTACCCCTACTCATCCTACTCCTCCACCTCCACCTCATCTACATCATCATCAGTATCATCATCAGCATCAATCAAATACTCCTCCTTCTCCTCTTACTCCTCCTTCTTCTTCTACTCCTACTCATCCTCCTCCACTTCCTCATCCCCTCTTCCTCATCCCCTCCTTACCGTCCTGCTACTCCTCCTCCTCTTCTTTCTTCCCAATCTCCTCCTTCTTCTCCCACATCCTCCTAATCCGCTGTTTTTTTTCACCACTTCTTCTTCCTCCTCCACCCGTTCTTCTCCTTATCCTCCACCTTCACTATAAACTCCTCTAACTTCTCCTTCTCCTTCGTCTCCTCCTCATTCTCCTACTCCTTGTCCTCTTCTTCTACATCCTCCACTATCCAAAACTTCCTCTTCCTCCTTCTTCTCCTCTTCCTCCTTCTTCTCCTCTTCCTTCTTCTCCTCCTCTTCCTACTTCCCATTTTCCTCTTCCTCTACATCCTCCACTATCCAAAACTCCCTCTTCATCCTTCTTCTCCTCTCTTCCTTCTTCTCCTCTCTTCCTTCTTCTTCTCCTCTTCCTTCTTCTCCTTATCCTCCACCTTTACTTCCACCTCCTCCAACTTCTCCTTCTCCTCTTTTCTCTCCTCTACATCCTCCACTATCCCAAACTTCCTCTTCCTCATCCTTCTTATCCTCCTCTTCCTTCTTATCCTTGTCCTCCACCCCTACTACCACCTCTAACTTCTCCCTCTCCTCCTCCTCCTCTACCTCTAAATCATCCACTATCCTCCACTTACTATTCCTCCTCCTTCTTCTCCTTCTCCTCCAACCACTACCTCGACTTCCTCTGACTTCTCCTCCTCCACTTCCTCCTCCTTATCCTCCTCCTTCTCCTCCTTGTCCTCTTCCTATACATCCTTCACTATTCAAAACTTCCTCTTCCTCCTTCTTCTCCTCCTCCTCTACCTCTAAATCATCCACTATCCTCCACTTACTATTCCTCCTCCTTCTTCTCCTCCTCTTCCTTCTTCTCCTCCTCCTCCTCCTCATCCTTCTCCCTCTCCTCCTCCTCCTCCTCCTCCTCCTCCTCCTCATCCTTCTTGCTCTCCTCCTCCTCCTCATCCTTCTCTCCCTCTTCCACTTTCCCCTCCCAATCCTCCTCCTCCTTTGCACACATCTCCTGCACAGAAAGTCGCCCACTTGAAACCAGCATCCCAGTGGTGGAAAAAAATTAATGATAACAAAATATTTACAATAATAAAGGAAAGAGGGTTAGATTTGTAGCTCCACAGTTTTGTTACGATGGGCTGGAGGGTTAGGGGGGAAGTTGATTCGTTATTTTTTCCAAGGGATACCGTTGGTAGGGTAACAAGGGTAAGGGGGGGAAACAACTCGTATCTATTTTTTTTTTTGAGCGGCTTTTTACTTTGTCTGCCGTAGCTACTGCCAGGATCTCTGGGACCGAATAAGGGGTTGCAAAAATAAATCTTCCCTTATCTCTCGTTTGCTACCCCTCACCCTCTTCTCATCTACTTCTCCCCCTTCTCTTCCACCTCCACAAGTAGACAGCGAGATACTAGACACACACACAAACACACAAGGGAGTATAACAGCAACGCGAAAAAAGTAATTCTTTATTTTTGGCGTGGCGGCCTTCTTCTATGAGTCTCTTTGCTTTCTCTTCCAACTCTTTTCTCTCTTTCTCCTCTTTCCTCTTATTTCCTCCTCTTCTTCTTTGTCTAATTTGATTTCTTTTCAAATTCCCTGAGTCTTTCTGTTTTTCTTCTTATTATCTTTTCTCTTGTCCTTCTTCTCTCATTCTCTCATTCTCCTTCTTCTCTCATTCTCATTTGGTAGAGAGTTAGTGGGGAGGATATTTTTAATATTCTTTCCGAAGAATGGACATTGATATGTCCAAAGCTCCGCCAATTTATATAGATGCATAACAATATAATTATTATCTATAGTTATTATATTACAAATTGCTTTTTCATATCATGTACAGTTCAATAATTATTTTCTTAGTCTATATCATGTAAATTCATCTATAATTTTGCTGTATTGTAAGCTATTGTATATAAGTGTTTAAGACAGTATATATTGTAATCTACATAAATAAAGTACTCAATCAAATCAAATCAAATCTCTTCTTATGCTATTTCTCACTCTCAATTCCTCTTCAAATTCACGTTACTATGCTCATTTCAATACCAATGTTCAAATTTTTCTATCTCTTGCCTCTTGATATATCTCAAAAATATCTCCTTCTTCCAATGTTTCTCCATTGCATTCAAAGTTTCCTCAACTTCTTGTTGCTTTTTCCAGTTTTTCTTCCCCTTCTACCTTTTCTCTCGGTTTCTCAACCTCTCCTTTCTCTCTCGGTTTAGATCTTGGTCCACCTTATCATCATTTCCTTCTTCCAAGAATTGTCCATCATGATTCATATTTCCTCATCTTCTCCCTTTTTTCGGTCTTTCTTATCTCTACCTCTACCATCTCTTTTTCACTATTTCACTTTTTCACTATTTGGTAGAGAGTTAGTAGGGAGGATATTTTTAATATTCTTTCCGAAGAATGGACATTGATATGTCCAAAGCTCCGCCAATTTATGTAGATGCATAACAATATAATTATCTATGGTTATTATATTACACATTACTTTTTCATATCATATACAGTTCAATAATTATTCTCTTAGTCTATATTATGTAAATTCATCTATGTTGTTGCTATATTGTAAGCTATTGTATATAAGTGTATAAGCCAGTATATATTGTAATCTACATAAATAAAGTACTCAAACAATCAATCACTTTTTATAAAAATTCGACTGAGTCATTGTCAATATTGTAGAACCGTTCCATAATTGAATAAAAACACAAATATGTTGTCAAATTCTACACTGTTGTTTTATTTTATTTTATCAAACCTTGGTCGTGTACTAAATAAAAGAACAGTGTAGAATTTGACAACATATTTGTGTTTTTATTCAATCATTCACTTTTTATCCTAACTTTCTCGGTTCGTCTTCGTACCCACTTCTTTTCACATCTTTTCTTCTCTCTTTCTTTCCTCATAGCCTTTGTTATCACTATCTCCTTCTTCAATATTTTCCTATCACGTTTCCTGTTTTCTCATCTTCTGGCTGCTTTTTCAGCCTTATCCACCTTACCCTCTACCCTCTCTGGAATCACTTTTGTCCACTTTTTCAATAATCTTTCTCACTTTTATCATTTTCTGTCTCCTCAGTGATCAGCTTTGTACTTTCATGGGGAATCATATTTATATCTATAACAAGTTATCATCCACTGTTCTAGGATTATGTATTTAAAGTTTTTAAATACAGTGTTGACACTATAATTCCATCTCCACTTTTATTTATTTATTTATTTAAATTTTTCACAATGAAGCACTGATCTGGAGAGAAAAACTAAGGATACTCCTTGTACTATTTCTCTCCCAAATTTAGATAATAAAAAGTCCAAAATAGGGTTATGATTTCAATTTACAAAAATTTAGTCCATTTTCTCTCAAGAACAACAAAAACTAAGATTTTTAAATTTTGACAGTTGAAAACAGAATAAAAAAAAACAAAAAATATCACACTCAAATTAATTAATTAGAACACTCTATTAATTAGAAGATTTTTGAGAAATTTTACAAAATTTAGAGCCAAAAAAACACAATTCACTATTCAGCACAGCCATGTGATCCTCTACTCTCTTCTTTTCATCCATTTAAATATTTTTCTTCTTCCTACGAAAAAAATGACAGAAAAAGTGAAGGAGAAGCAGAAAGATGGGGGAAGGAATAAGTGGATTAAATTATGAAATTACATCCCTACCTTCTCCAGATATAATTATTTAGATTATTCTTCGTTTTTTGATTCTTACACGACGGTTTCCTGCTTTTCGTCGTTTCCTTATTCCAAAATTCTAGTTTGCTCATTATTTTTCATTTCATCTTCGTCTCACACATGGTCTTCTTTGATTTCAATGTCGATTTCCTAAATTTTAATCAGCTATTATAATTTATTGTGAATTAGTGTAAATGCCAACATATATTGTAACGTACATGATGATGGAATCCAATGTAATCTGTTTCCTCATCACGGTGCACTTCTTCCACTTTCCCTCGACAATTCTATTCTATGCTCATCCTCATCACTAACTTCTCCTTCTCAACCCCCTCCTCCTTCTCCTCCTCCTCCTCCTCCTCCTGCTCCTCATCCTCCCTATCCTCCTCCTCTTTCTCCTATACCTCGTCCTTCACCACCACCTCCTCCCCAAACTCTACAAATCTCCATACTTTTGTCAGATGTCGTCATTGCTATCTCTTCAGATTGGTAGAAGGGATTGTACAATTCTCCACCCCTCCACCTCCACCAAAAAAATATGGCGCCCATTTCGCAATGCAAGGGTGAAAGGGATCGAAACCTTTTTTCCCGTCCCCGAAAAAAAACGCAGGGAAAGATAAAGTATGACTCAAAACGGAGCTGGGGAAAATGTTTGTATGAGATGAAAAGCCTAGGGGGTTCCCAGTTTATATAACTACATATATAAAGGAGAAAGATATGTCTGTATATATGATGTACCTATATATATACAAACAACAAGCCACAATATATCTGTTTGTGTGTGGGAGGGAGAGAGAGAGGTGGAAAATGGCGTCGAAAAAAGTTGAGAAGAAATACTGACAGAAAAAATTCGGAACGCAGATGAAAAGCGTGTACGGTACATCTAGATTTTCCAGCAAAGGGTGGATCTGGAAAAAACCGGGGGGGGGTGAAGAATGAGAAGGGGAAGAAGAAAAAGAAGGAGGAGAGAGGAAGTGAAAGAAGAAGAATAGAAAGGGAGAACAAAGCGAGAGACTACCAAAACCGCTATCAGCAGCCATAAATTTGACTGTGGAACTTTTTGATGTATGAGATTTGAGACTAGAGAGAGAGAGAGGGAGGAAGCTAGCTGCCTTGCCTAAGTGAGTGGTCGGGAAAACTGGGAAAATCTGCGAGAAAAACCGGGATGAGGTGAAAAATCTGCAAGGAAAACTAGCGGAAATGGATCTTCCCTTTGTGTTGGTGGGATTCATGCGTCCAGTTGATGAAAAACGATGTGGCTGTTTTTGAGAGGTTTTGGTGAAGCTTTACAGATAGCAGAAATCGGGTTTATCTCGGGTTTGATTACATTTCAGGTCGTATTTGAGAAGGGTGAGTACTTAAGATCGAATTTTGATACTTTGGTATTGAAACAGCATAAAAACTACGTCATTTTCAAGACTGCTCAATGGAAAAGTCTCATCAATTTGAGTATAAATATTTTACCGAGTATAAACCGGTAGGCAAAAGAGACATAGGCAGGCCACGAAAAAGATGGCAATGATCATTATATTTATTATAAAATGAAAACAGTGGATTGTAGTGATGCTTATGATGATATTACATTAGATTATATTGGTGTTATTAATTTATAGATTGTATTTATTTTTTTTTTATTCTAATTACAAGCTGAATGTGAGTCGGAACAGACAATAGCCTAATCCCTGATTGAAAGAAGAAGAAGATATTTTACCGATTGAAAGAATCAAATTAGCGAATACATTTGTAGAATGAACTTGATTAATTGAATTGAGAAGATATAGTATCGACGGGAAGAGGCATTTTGCAGGCGAGAATGATGTTTTAGCCGAGGCTTTAGCCGAGACTAGAATTTCATTCGAGCACTGCAAAAGACATTCACGTCCAAGTAACTTACACTATTTTTTGTTGTAATAATCTGGAAAAGAATAATTGAGAAACAGAAAACATTACCTGCTTGTGCTGATATTACTACATACATTCTATAAACATTACCCAATTTAGAAGTTTCGAATCAGGAATTTCTTGATTGTAGTTGACAAAACTTCCACCTAGAGCTGGTTTTGTACCAGATTTGACCTGCTTGTGCTGACATTACTACATGCATTCTATAAACATTACCCAATTTAGAAGTTTCGAATCAGGAATTTCTTGATTGTAGTTGACAAAACTTCCACCTAGAGCGCTAAAAGGCGGTGTTTTGTACCAGATTTGCCTTTCCTAATTCGGAACTAGGAAACATACTCGACTGTAAAGAAAACATATGATTTTATTACAGGATAGTGTGCTGTAATGAGAATCATATGTTTATTTGTTTTACAATCAGCTGTTTACCGGCTTGATTTCATGGATGTAAAACAGCTGGAATTGAATGTCTGACAAAAAAATAATATTAATTTCTCTGAATGATATTGATTTGCATCCAAAATAGTAAATTCACAATAAATAAATACGTATAATACACATGTCATATTCAAGGAATTGTTGGAAGTTATGTTGACCCCAATTATGTTACCTTACTACGAAATGAGTAGGCCTACTATAGCTATGATTTGTCGCAGTGTTATTCTAAGTTAAAAAAAAACTTGTTATCCTAAGATTACTTGAACTTTGATACCTCTTCTGTACTCTCCAAATGCCGGGTAAATCGATCCCATTGAGACCCTATTATCAAAACCCATTGGGAGTGACAGAGAGGCCATCATCAGACCTCCATTGAGAGTGACAGAGAGGGTCTAAGTCCTTTTTGAGATTAACAGAGAAGGTAACATCAAACCTCTATTGTGGGTGACAAAGAGGGTAACATCAGACCCCATTGCGAGTGAGAGAAAGGCCATCATCAATAGCAATTGGGAGAGTGAGAGAGAGGCAACATCAGACCCCAATTGAGATTGACAGAGAGGGTCGAGAGTTGAACCCTTCCAACCCACACCTGGGTGGTTCAGCGGAAATACTTCAACTTTGACGTCACCCATTGTCTTTCAAGACTTTAAGTGTGCCTATTCAGCGTTTTGTACCAGAAGTAGGCATTCAAAGAATACTGAAGTTATTCGAGTATATTGAGTTCCCCTTATAGTGTATTTCCTATGTAACCCCTATATAAGACTTTAATATAGACCCTTCATAGAAGTAGAGTGAGATTCCGTGGAAGTAAATATATATGATAGTGATAGCACGGAATAAATACAGGGTGATTCATAATTATGGTAGAATAATTTAATACGTGATAGTAGAGGTAAAAATAAGAAAAAAAGTTCATATAAACATATATCCATAAACGCTTCATTAGCGAGCTATACAGAGTGAAAGATTTCGCCCGGAATTCAGTTCCTCTGGTGAAATACACCGATGCTGAATTTTTTGGCGACTAGTTTTTGAGCTGATAAAATATAATTTCTGAAAAAATAAAAATTCAGCTGATAATTTCTTTTAAATATTTTCTTATCTAAAACATAATAAATCAGCTGTTATTAAAATCCATGTTTTATTTGCAATCAGCAACAAAACTATGAGTTATTAGTTCTCTCCTCATAAAACAGCAAATTTTTGTGGTGTAATGTACAACATAAGAATACATTTTATCCAACTTTTATCTGAATTTATTTTACACAGCTTACATCATTCTTTTCAGAATTAAATTCTCTACAATTTTTACTGCAAGGAATTATTTGTTTACTGGTCATTAAAGAAAGTTATTGGGCATCAAACGTAGAAGTCTGTGTTTTTCTACTTGGATTTTTTGCATATTTCAATTTTTTTTTCTCAAAAACTACTCACACTACAGCTTCCAGACTAGTTTTATTCAATTTTTCAGATATTTTTCCATATGAATCCAGCATAAGTTTCTCAAAAACTAGTCGCCAAACAATTCAGCATCGGTGTATTTCACCAGAGGAACTGAATTCCGGGTGAAATCTTTCACGCTGTATAGCTCGCTAATGAAGCGTTTATGGAGATATGTTTATATAAACTTTTTTCTCATTTTTACCTCTACTATCACGTATTAAACTATTTTACCATAATTATGAATACACATACCCTGTATACACACTGGTAGAGTTTAGTCACTGGAGCTCATTCTTCACATGAGAAAACTTCCATCATCAATTTCGAGATTCTTTTTTGAAATATTATAATAATCTACTCGACCCACTGAGTCCATAGAAGTTTGGGTTTTGTTTCTACTACCAAAAATAATACTATTTTTCTGTAAAAAAAGCTAAAAGTTCCTCTGTCCAAGAATTACTAATGTGAAGACCCAAAGCAATTTCTCCTATTCTACGGTTTTTAGCAAACCATTCTGGTTCATTGCGGACGACTCCTGTACCTAATATTCGCTACCTAATCTACCATACCAAACCTACCCTTCCTAACCTACTCCTAACACCCCTAGCCTTATCAACCTGCCCTCCCTCGTACAGTCATAAAAGGTAATTGTGCGGGCGAAGCCCGCCTCCCAGCCGGAGCGCGAAGCGCAGAGGCTGCTATCCAACCCTATACAGTCATAAAAGGCGATTGGGCAGGCGAAGCCCGCCTCCCAGCCGGAGCGCGAAGCGCGGAGGCTGCTTCCTAACACTATACAGTCGTAAAAGACAATTGTGCGGACGAAGCGCGAAGCGCGGAGGCTGCTAACCCATCCTACTGGCGGTGCAAGGGGCGAAGCCCCCTGCCAAGCGCGATTTTAAATATTGCCGATGGTGCGAACATTGAATATTGAAGCATACTAATAAATATGCTTCTCTACTCTGTGGTGATGGTGAGATTATCTTGAAGCTGTAAGGGAATCTTTTAATATGCCTCCATTAATGATTTTCATTCAACTAAAGCTGAAAGATTAAAGTGAATAACATAATAGCAGAGTTACTCAGGCTATAGTGAGGTCCACGTTATAATGGCAGTGGAGAAAGATAGGTGAACAACGTTGCCGATCCTCTGTCTTGTCAATGCGTTCTATAGACGGTAGCTGATACAGGTTTATTGATGTAATATTAACTGTTCATTCTCGTTTAAAATGATCAATAATATTTATTTATGAGCAAGAAATTATATTTTTCAATAATTTCATATTGAGTTTTCATAATTAAGAGATGAACGTTGCCGATCCTCTGTCTTCTTAATGCCTTCTATAGACGGTAGCTGATACAGGTTTATTAATGTCGACTAATATTAACTGTTCATTCTCGTTTAAAATGATCAATAATATTTATTTATAAGCAAGAAATTATATTTTTCAATAACTTCATAATGAATTTTTATAATCAAGATTAAATATTTTGTTGTTTAATTATCAATTCTACAGTGTTAAAAGACGATCTGGAAACAGAACAAAGCGAGAACGAGATAGCGCTATCCGCGTTGTTGAATGATAGACAAGGATACATTGCTAATCAAACACTGCCATTATAACGTGGACCTCACTATGGTGAGATTATCTTGGAGCTGTCAGGTATTCCTATAATAGGACATTAATGATTCCGATTCAACTAAAGCTGAAAGTTTAAAGTGAATAACAGTATATAGAAGAGTTACTCGAGCTTGTAAATATACCCCATATATAAGGATAGCAAGATTCTCTTGACGTCCTTTATAAATAACTAGCCGTCAGGCTCGCTTCCCTCGCCATATCTGTCAGGCCAGGGGGCTCCGCCCCCTGGACCCCCGACTGGGTCGACAAAAAATGAGATCAGCGGGCTCGCTTCGCCTGCATTTTTCATTTGAGCATGCTCCACTCCATCAGAAAGTCAAAGTACTTCCTCGCTCGATTCAATCACAGATCAATTTCAATTATTTAGTGCAATTCGAACATTTTCTGTCTATTACTTGATGAAAGAACTGAGAAACCCAAAAAAACCGCTAATTTTGGGCGTCTCTTTGGCTTTATTTCAAATACCATCTAACACAACATTATTACACCCCAGCTTAGCTTCTGTACTGAATTTGAACAATTTCTGTTCATTTGTTCTCGATAAAGCTGAGAAAGCGCAAAAAAGACTAGAAAAACGCAGATTTTGGCCGTATCTTTGGCGTTATTGCCAATTTCTTCTAACATTATTACACCCTAGTTCAGCTTCTCTACTACATTTGAACAACTTCTGTTCATTTGTTTCCGATAAATCTGAGGAAAAGCATTAAAACGCTGGAAAAACGCTAATTTTGGGCATATCTTTGACGTTATTGAAAATTCCTTCTAACACAACATTATTGCACCCTAGCTGAGCTTCTGTACTAAATCTGATCATTTTCTTTTCATTCGTTCTCGATAAAGCAGAGAAAACGCTAAAAAACGCTGGAAAACGCATATTTTGGGCGTGTCTTTGGAAATTTTTCCAAATCCGTTGTTAGTGCGCCTCTAAAGGGCCAACTGAACATACCTACCAAATTTTAACGTTTTTGGTCCGATAGATTTTTAGTTCTGCGAGTGAGTGAGTGAGTGAGTCAGTCAGTCAGTCAGTGAATGCCATTTCGCTTTTATATATATATATAATAGACTAGCCGTCAGGCTCGCTTCGCTCGCCATATCCGTTTAATGGACCCCCAATAATGGGATCAGCAGGCTTGCTTCGCTCGCCTCCATTTTTCATTTGGGAATTTTTATCATATGTTAGGACAATCCAGTCAGGGGTCCAGACTAAACGTCTGGCTAAACGGATATGGCGAGCGAAGCGAGCCTGACGGCTACTAATATAATATTCCAAGGATTGAAGTAGCAGTGCCCAATCAATTTTTCCGCGATAAATGCATTTAAATCTTCAACTTGGTGCCAACCTAACAAAGTCAACTCAACTTAATGCCAACCTGACAAAATTATTAATTCATTTGCCAGTTAACAACTGTTTCGAAGAGGTACTCTATCTAGATTTATATAGTTCTATAGTAACATATGATATGTAAATTTCAATTATAATCAAGAGAATGGGAGAAGAAGAATATACATGCCACAAGACAAACAAAAGATTTCTTAGTGCGCCTCTAAAGGGCCAACTGAACATACCTACCAAATTTGAACGTTTTTGGTCCGGTAGATTTTTAGTTCTGCGAGTGAGTGAGTGTGAGTGAGTGAGTCAGTCAGTCAGTCAGTCAGTCAGTCAGTGAGTGCCATTTCGCTTTTATATATATAAGATAGATAATAGATAAGATATCAATGCTTTCCTCGCAACAAAAGCTGAAAGTTTAGAATGGAAAACGTTTTTGAAGAGTTACTGAGGCTAAGTACTTGATGGCACACGTTTGCTTTATTATCCTTTTCCCCCTATAATTTTCCTTCTCTTTGTTATTTTATATTACTCTCTTTTTTCTTCTATTTCTTTGCTTTTTCTACCTTCTTGTTAATAAGTACATGGTCGCACACATTCATTGTGTACTTTAGTGAGGTCCACGTTATGATGGCAGGGGAGAAAGGTGGGAGAACAGCGGTGCCGTTTCTCTGCCTTGTAACTGCCTTCTATAGAGGATAGATAGCTGATACCTATATATCTGATGTAATATCAACTGTTCATTCTTGTTTAAAATAATAAATTATGTTTTTTATCGTCAAGGAAATATATGTTTCAATCATAGCAAGGTGTAATTGATAATATAATATTTAATGAGAAGTTATTTCCCCTCCTCTTTCTTCCAGCACACCACATCATTTTAGCAATATTTCCTTATTTTTTATGTGTTATTTTCATTATTACTGTTACTGTAATTGTGTTATTGTGTATTGCTCTTTCTTTTTGTATTGTTGTGTGTTGCTAATGAATTGAATTGAATATAGGTGAACGACGTTGCTGATCCTCTGCCTCGCCACTGCCTTCTATCGAGGATAGATGATACCGGTATATCTTGTGTAATATTTACAGTTAATTCTAGTGAGAAAAAAGATAAATTATATCTTATCCGTCAATAGAATATATATTTTAATGATTTATTAATACATTTTCCCAGTTGAGTTTGAATATTTTGTTTATTAATTATTTTTCTACATGATTGGCAAACTTTGTATCAACGTTGCAGAGGTAGAAAAGGATAGCACCAACTGCTTTGTCGAGTGATAGACAAGGATAGCAAGACCAATGTTCTTTACGTATTGCCCACTATACATTTTTAACTTTTCTTCCATGTTCCTCTCTCCTTTATTTTTAAAATATGGAAATTTGAATTCTCACGAAAGATATGATTAGTTGATTGAAGATTGATACTGCGATTGTGAGAAAAATTATAAGATGAAAATGAATTCCCGGGCTGACAAATAATTTTTGTATAAATATCGCTCATCGAATTTCCATCTAGCTGTTTACCCTGTTGTCAATATTTGCAGTAGCAGAAGTCTTCGGGGTGATTTACAGCATTCAATTTCGATTCTCGTTCAATAATAACTAAATTATCATCCAAAACAGAGAATTTCATATCATAGCATAATAAAAAAGTTTCCTCAAATATATTGAGTAAGGAATACTTAACTGATTGTTGTTCAATTCCACCTGCGGGGTGATTTACAACATTTAAATGGATTTTCGTTCAATCATGACAAGATTATCATCCAAAACGAAGAATTCTTTATAATAGCACAATGAAGAGGTTCTTTCAAATACATTAAGAGCGAAGTACTTCACTGATTGTTGTTCATTTTCAATGTTAGTACTATACTTTACATAGAACATAATTATTCATAGTATTATCATCATGAATGGTAAACTTTCTTCAAAGAACCTAATAAATTGTTCACAAAGTATGTAGAAGACATCACATAATCGATAATCACAATCTGAATGATTGGTTTCTAGTCTGACTTAAAGTCGATTCACTGGAAAGTTTCCAACTTGATGAAGTTAAGTTAAAGTTAACAACATCTTTAATTATCATTTACATTGCAATTCGGATTTTGGGATTTATAAATATCATAGCACAATTTTTGTGTGATTAAAATACCGCTTGAAATCATACGATTGATTGGTTTATCACTGTGAGAATTTATCAAGTTGAAAATCCTATCATATTAAGCGAGCAATTTCTGTATTTTTATATTATGTTATTTATGTTCAACGGATCTCGAAAACGGCTCTAACGATTTTCACGAAATTTGGAACATAGTGGATTTATGATATAAAAATTCGATTGCACTAGGTATCATCCTTGAGAAAACTCTCTGAAGTACATTAAAAGGATAATTCATCTTTGGAAGAACAGATGTCTGTATAATTTCGTCGTCTGTCGATAACAGAAGATGCGTGTGCCTGTGTGGGAGATCAGCTGTGTAATCATTCAATCAGCTCACCGTATCTCACGAGAAGTATTATCTAGAAATTTTATCAAAATAATCGATTTGTTGACATGACATGGTTTATCACTCTAAATTAGAGTATATCATAATATTCAAACTTAATCATTATTTTACAGTTTTTAGTGATTAGTGAGTGTTATTTTGTTTTGTTAAATTGTTATTCAATTTAATTTGTAAACAATCTAAATTAGAACTTTTCTGTTTTTAAATATTTTGACTCAAAATTGGACCTGCATTCAAGTGTATGAAACATAATCTACTTTTTGGACCAATTATAGTGTATAAATCAAGAATCGGAGAAGAAAAAGTTTTGGGCTGTGCCTGTTTGTACTTCCCCAATCATTTTGAAGAATTGTGTTCTGTTTATCAATAAATAAATAACGAGCGAAGCTCTGTGCCCCGATATTTTTCCAGTGAATTAATTGACTTCAAGCCAGACGAGGAAACAATCGTTTAGATTCTTCAGGGAAATATCTCTAACATCATCCTCAACATATTCCACAAAAATCAACCCTTACTGTTATCATAACGAGTGATCTACACATCTTCATAATCTAATCTTATTCTCAGATGGATTTAAACTCTTTTCCTCTCTTTCTACAGAAGAAAACAACGCCAAGTGCGTACGTGACTCATTACAAGCAAAGATAACTCACTTTCCAGTGACATGTGACTAAGAAAACACACAAAAATCAAGCGGTAACATAGTTAAAAAACCTCCTATTCCTTATTGTGATCTTCACTTCAAATTGTCAGCATTGGTTTAATGAAATGTATTGATGTTATTTACGAGAGATTCTGACCGTGTATAGTGAATTCAGTCTACCAAAAGGGAACATTCATACTGTCAGCATTGTTTTGAATGGGAAGCGTCTGGTGTTATTCATAAGAAACCCTGACAGATTGGAGTGAATTATACTAAACCAAAAACAAACTCTCAGAGAAATTAAAATCAGGCATATCTTTATGCACGGCAGCGTTTGGACGAGATAAGAATCGGTTGAAAAACACCGCAAAGAAATTCATTCTCATTTTTTAGGAAAGCGTTTGTTTATCTTTGTTAAAATCAAACTCTTTGCGTTTCATAAAACTCGTTTTACTTAAAAGCGGGAGTACAGTTATGGAAATATGAGTAATTTTCATAATTCTTCGGATTGTGGATCTTTCTCGTATAAAACTCATTTGAGAGGTCTGAGAATATCTGAGGCGTCATTTATAGGAAACTAAATCAAATAGACTATTCATTCTATTGACTCTTATCTATTTTGGTAGAGAGTTAGTGGGGAGGATATTTTTAATATTCTTTCCGAAGAATGGACATTGATATGTCCAAAGCTCCGCCAATTTATGTAGATGCATAACAATATGATTATTATCTATAGTTATTATATTACAAATTGCTTTTTCATAAATCATATACAGTTCAATAATTATTTTCTTAGTCTATATTATGTAAATTCATCTATAATTTTGCTGTATTGTAAGCTATTGTATAAGTGTATAAGCCAGTATATATTGTAATCTACATAAATAAAGTACTCAATCAATCAATCTATTTGACTCTTATCTATTTGAGGGTTAAGTGTAAGAGAGGGCCGACTGCGCCCTAACTTCGCCCTCCCATTTATAAAATGAAGGCAGTCATTCTATTCTATTCTATCTATTCATTTATTATCTAATATCATGTAACCCGTGCTCCGCAAGAGTCTCTTTTTCCATAGGTAAGGAAAGTATTGCTTTCCGAAAAAAATTAAGGTACCCCAATTTCTAAATTTCTATACGATTGAAGGTCCCCTGAGTCAAAATAAGTGGTTTTTGGGTATTGGTCTGTAAGTGTGTGTGTGTGTATGTCTGTCTGTGTACACGATATCTCATCTCACAATCAACGGAATGACTTGAAATTTGGGACTTTAGGTCCTTACAATATAAGGATCCGGCACGAACAATTTTGATCAAATGCAATTCAAGATGACGGCAAAAATGGTGAAAATGTTGTCAAGAACAGGATTTTTGGCGATTTTCTCGAAAACGGCTCCAATAATTTTGATAAAATTCATGCCTAGAGTAGTCATTGATAAGCTCTATCAACTGCCACAAGTCCCATATCTGTAAAAACATTTGGAGCTCCGCCTCATCTATGCAAAGTTTGATTTCAGATTCCCAATTATCAGGCTTCAGATACAACTTGAACAAGAAAATTCAAGTGGAAAATATTGAGCATGAAAATCTCTACAATTAATGAATTGTAACATTTTCACCTAAAATTGAAAATAAGCTCGAAATTCGAGAAAATGTGATTATTCAATTGCAAACTGTTGGCAACTGTTGATTCTATTGAATCACTATGAAGAGATAGCAGATCTTGTGTGTCTCCATCGTTATTGTTCTGTCACCAGCTGGCTCAGATCTTTGAATAGTAGACTTGAGATGCGCGTGAGCACTAGCGTCTGATGATCAAGTTCCATAACGGCAAGGAAAGTTGTGTGAGTGCGCCACACCAGATTTTTAAACTTGACAAAGTGAAAACTTGAATTGATGAAATCTTGTAGAATTAAAAATAGGCCTATAAACATCCTCCGTTATACCAAATTTCAAGTTAATCAGTCCAGTAGTTCAGACGTGATGATGAGTCATTCGTGAATTTCCTATCCCGTATTTTTATAAGCCAGTTCTTTCCTTCATTAAAGTATAGATTTATTTGAAAATATACATATTTGAGGGCCCCTGAAGTTTCATACTAATATTGCCTTCATATTAAATCTGCTCTAAGGATTAATGATTCATTCCATTTCATGAGTGTTTTGAAAACTGAAAGTTCTTGTTTGGTTCGAAATAATTTTCGAATTGACCTGAGTGTTTCCAAAAATCACATGTGAATCTTCCAAATTGATTCATATATTGTATTATGATCAGAAGGGAGGAACATGCTCAACACAAAACTATTTTTCTCTCAGATCTTAGGAGAAAGATTTTGTGGCACAATTTTCCAAAATTTTAGTTTAAAACTTCTCTTACTGACCCGCTGTATTAGAAGTTTTGTAAATGATCCCTACTCATCGAATTAGTCTGTTTACTTACATGAATTGAGTTTGTTTTTTGGGCCTTTAGTGTTATTCAATATGTAAGTATTTCCTTTTTTAGTGAGAATAATGTGAAATTATTTTTCTTCCATGATTGGTTTTGAATCATCTAAATTTAAAAATCTACTTTGTGAAAATTATTGAGAACTGAGATTTTTGTAGTTGTTCATTGTTTTGTAGTTGTATGGTGAACTATGTGTAACCTTCTCTGAATTTGGGAGAGGAATAGCACAAAGTTACCGTACCTTATTTTTCCTCTCCCTATCATTTTTGATGATGTACTCATTGTATCAATCAATAAAAAATGAAATTATTCAAGATTCCAAAACATCTAAGTTTCACCTAGAAAGAAAAAATAATTATTTATTAATTTCCATCTGTAAAAAATAAAAATCTAAGTACCCTTTTTCTAAAATTGTTTTTTATGACATGTTTCAGCCATGATCAAGTAAATGAACAAAACTTTTTTTTGTGTAGTTGAGAAGTTCATATTGTGGTAATTATTCATATTGAATGAAAAAGACTGAGAAATCTTCAATAACCACTGATTTAAATCAATGAACTGACTTAAATCAGTGGCTATTGACAATTTCTCAGTCTTTTTCATTCAAAACTTTCTTCTCTATTTAAGAGTAGACCTAACAAAAAAAGATAAGTTTCACCTATCTTAGCATATCTCAACCCCATAAGTAGTAGGCTGCATCTCCAATGAAATTACGCTATTCCAGAATATTTGAAGCTCTTGCAGAATTCTTCTGAGCTGGAATTTCAAATGTTGTTTTGCTACTCTCAATAATTGGGAGGTCTCATTCATAAAATAAACAATATACTGTACTTGCAAGATCAAGCTCCTTGGTATTTATATGAGCAATAGTAAGTGGTCATGCCTAGGAGCTTCAACTCGCAGTTGAATTTTAAACTAAACTCTATCAAAGTAGGAGTTTATTCTTCATTCTGTTATTGATTCAAACAATAAGTACATCATCTAAATTACAGGGAGAGGAAAAACAAGGTAACCTTGTGCTATTCCTCTCCCAAATTTAGATAAGGTTACAGATAGTCCGAAATAGACCAAGTCATGTAGTTGTTCACTTCACAAAATTTCCAGTCCTTAATTGAGGAGAGAAGAAGACAAGATTCGTTTTTTGAATGAGCGAATTGAATTCTATGTTTCAAGTCAATCGGCGTTTGTCTGTTTGTTTGTTTGTACCGCAGTTACAGTCGCAGTTATGGTCTGATTTGGATAAAATTTGGTCTACGAGTACTTTGAAACAAGGCGCAGAAACGTATTCAAAATTTTAAAATGTATTCCCGTTTCAAGATGGCGGCCCTTTATTCGGAAATTTTACCCTAAAAATAAACCTAACTTTTCAATAATTCATCAGATCAGGTTTAAATTGGGCTCATTCTTCTCAGCTCTTCAAAGCGGTATTATTTCATGTATCACATGTTGAAAATTTTCCAAATTTTTGAATTTCGATTTTTTTTTCAAAGTCCCAATTCAAGTTTCAGATTTTTTATCTTCTCATCCGTGCTTCCGTGCTCAAAAGTGTAGAGGACCTTTATTCTTCAGCGCTCCAAGGTGGTCTTATTTCATATATCACATGTTCAAAATTTTATAAATTTAGAATTAGATAATTCCCCCCCCCCCTCTTAACATCACAAATTTCAAGTTTCAGATTTCTCATCTCTTTAGCTGTGCATCCTAGCTCAAAAGTGTAGGAAACTTTTATTTTCCAGAGCTCCAAGGCGGTCTTATTTCATACATTACATGTTGAAAATTTTGAATTTTTTGTAAACCAATCATTCCCCCCCCCCAAGACCCACATTTCAAGTTTCAGATTCTTTATCATCCTAGCTCAGAAATATAAAGAAGTTCTATTTCTCAGCGTCCTCCACCGATCCTATTGCATTTATATCATATTATACTCTAAATCCAATTTGTATGTGTGTTTGTGTGTGAAAAGGCGGGCGTGTGTCAATAGTGATTTTAGTGAGTGTAGCGAATTCTACTGTTCTCTGAACTACTATTGATACAGTAAGCTATAATGATTATCACTAATCTGATAATCCTTCAATCAGACAACAAGGCTCAACTTTTCACCCTCGAGGGTAGTACCAGATAAAATCATCGAGATCTATGTTTATCCTAATAATCAGATTCCAGAGACAATACAATCATTTGAAGAACATTCCACTACCTATGATGATTATTTGATTAAATTCCACTCAACTCTGTTGCTACATCGGTGTACTAACTCATAAACCCGACTCAGCCTGATTCATTTGTTTGTTATCTCTGTTGAAATCTCCCGAAGCCCGCCATATTTCTTAGTGTTCCCGCGCGTTGCCATGGTTACCAGAGGGTGCGGTAAGGGGGTGAAGGACCCCTTCTTCCACGAGCTAGGGGGGGATTGTCAGGAGAGATCGCCCCAATATAATACAGTTGTATGTGGGGAAATGTGGGGAGGGAGTTTTCCTCGCTTTTCCTTTGCGGAGATTTTTTTGGGGGAACCCTTTTTCTCCCTCGAACATTCGTCATACGGTGTATGGTGGGGGGGGGGTGGTGAGCGTGGGTACACTCCTTTCAAAAATTTAAAAAAGCGTGGTTTTTTCTGGTTTTTTGTTCGCCCGTCTATAACGTACATGTACGAATGGTGTGTTATCTTATGTTCTGTTATCTTTGTGTTGTTTGTAATTTCTTTCTCTACTCTTCTCATCTTTCTCTCTCTCTTACTCTCTTTCTATCATTCTCCCTCATTCCATACCCCATTTTTGTACGTTTTTTTCGTTTGTTGTATTATATTCATATCACTTCATGATTGCACGTGTTTCTTCCATTTCGTTTTCTTGCTTCTGTAAGCTCCCTTCTCTATCATACTCCCACACCTCAATAACTGATCCTATGCTATCATTCTTTGCATTTCTTTCCATTCTCGAATCTTCGTGTAACCGGCGCTCAAACTGTGGTTTTGCTAATTTCACCGAATTAGTGTATTATTATGTTAAAAAAATTATACTTCTTATTATAAAATATTACCATAGAGAAACAATAGCGTAAGTAGATATCCCATGGTATAGGGAATTTATGTCGCAACTTTTACTGTTATCCGATTACTGTCGAGTACTGTTACTGTCGATTACTGTCAATTATTGACAAGCCGATTACTGTCGATTATTGTCAATTTTTACTGTTTTGTTGGGATGATAGTGTATGAACGGCACAATATGAGAGACTACAAGCGTCACACAGCTGCATGGGAAAGAACTGCGTGGACTATCGTCTTGAGATAACAGTAAAAGTTGCGACATAAACGCACTATAGCATGGGATATCTACTTATGCTATCGTTTATCTATGGTATTACTTTTTGTAATCTGCATTCATTTGTGAATATTTCTTGAAAGGCAATAAAATTTGATTCGATTTGATTTTGATTTCTTTATTTCTTAATTCCCTACTCCTTTTTGTACATTCTCACCAAATGCCGATTACACTAATTCATCACTCTTATGTCTTTGAATTTACGACTTTTGGACTACTCAAGTGCAAATTATGAAGCCTTATGTATAATAATTATAATGATTCCCTGGCTTAATTTGCCTCTGATTCTCCCATCATAGTTTTCCTTTCGATTTTTGTTTCAAAATTTGTTGTTTTTATCTTCTATTTTTCAGTCTTTTGTTTCATTTTGTTTCACAGCTGTGATAAGTTCTAAATAGTGTGTTTGTCTTTTCGGTCTCAAAATTTTATAGTTTTTTCAAAGTTTGGAATTTTCTAATTAATTGTGATTTATTTAATTTAGTTTAGAAGTATTTTTTTAATTTGAAAATGATTTTTTGTGTTTTGAATTGTAAATTGAGTGTGTAATTGATGAATGTTGAGTGACACATAACCTAGCTACATTTGGACTGTTGTATAAATTAGAATTGGAACCGTTTTGGGCTTATAAGCCTGTCGTACTTTTCTGTAAGTTGTGTAATTATTCTGAATGATTAAATAAATAAATAAATTTCCATTTAACTTGTCTTTTTCACCTTCAGACTCGAGCTTCATAATTGGATTAGACATGATTCGCTTTCATTGAAGAACTAACTAATATTCTTATGAATTGTTGTTCTATCCTTCTTTCTGCATGTTCTAGAAGTCTTCCTTCCTCTTCCTATTTTCTTTGTCTTTTTTACTGCTCTTCCCAGACACATAACATACAAAAATAGATTTTGCATCTTACACAACCACATATTTTCCTCGTTTTCCGCATCAATACTAATCAACTTTATCGTCTCTCTCTCTCTTTCTCTTGTTCTCTCTCATGCACTCATACTCCCTCCCAATTTTACCATTCTCCTCCTCTTCCTCTACTCTCCATCCCTCTACTATCCTTCTCACATCTCGTACTTCATTCATCCGCATTTCAAAACCAAACATCTATTATATTTTCACAGCCTCCAAAAGTTCTTATCTTCAAATCCTACTCCACCACCAATCTTCTCCTCCACCTACTCCTACTCCTCCTCCTCCTCCTTCACCACCTCCTCATCCTCATCCTCCTCATCATCCCTCTCCTCCTCCTCCTCATCATCCCTCTCCTACTCCTCATCCTTCTTCTCAACCACCTCTTCCACCCCCTTCACCACCTCATTCTCTTCCTAAACTCGTCTCCACAACTTCCCACTCCGTATCCTCTTTCTCCTACCCTATAACTTTGATATCCGCGATTTCTGTCACCCCTATTCATCCGCCTATCTCTTCTCTTATCACCCTTATCCTACCCTTATCTCCCCGTATACGCTCTGCTTTCAAATCCATCCTATACGCTGCTTTTTGACTTTGAATGCCGTCAAACCAAGCTTACCATAACGTTCTTTCTTTCTCACTCTCTCTATCTCTATCTCTCTCTCTCGCACTGTCTCTCTCTCTCTCTCTCGCACTGTCTCTCACTCTCGCTCTATCTCCCTCTCTCTCACTCTCACTCTATCTCTTCTGCTCTATCTCTCTCTTTGATTCACTCACTCTCTCTCTCTCTCCGCCTCAATGAAGGCAATCAATCAACCAATCATTCTTTATCTCTCACTTTCTACCTCTCTATTTGTCACTCTCTCTCTCTCACTTTTTCTCTTTCTTTTTGTCACTCTCTCTCTCACACACACTTTATCTCCATATTCGTCACTCTTTCTCTCTCTCTATTTGTCACTCTCTCTTTCTCACACCCCCTATATATCTATTTATCACTCTCTCTCTCTATATGTCACTCTATCTTTCTCTTCCTCTCTCTCTCTCACCCACCCACTATCTCTCTATTTGTCACTCTGTCTCTCCCACGATTTCTCTCCCACTAACTCTTCCTCACTCCCTCTCTGTCTCCACGATAAGCGACTCTGTTATCAATTCTTTGAAAGAAGTCGTGTTTTCTATGTTTTTGAAATGTTTGAATGACAACCGGTGTGTTTGAAACCATCAACGCACTCTTCAAATCAGTATTTTTTTATTTTTGGAGTAACGTAGATTGTAGATTTTCGTATAGCTTTGTCGGAGATACGGATGTTGAGAACAGTAATTTAATTTGTATCAGTGTGTAGAAATAGTAGTTAAATTTGTATCAGTGGTGTATAAAGCTGGATTCGCAAACAACAGTGACAGTAAACAGTGAAAATATAAATCCTATAGGTTTCAATTGGACTATTCACACTCAGCCCGGCCGAGTGAGTATGAATAATCTCATTAAAACGTATGGGAATCATATTTCCACTGTTCAGTGTCACTGCTGTGTGCGAATCCACCTTGAGAGTTTCTAGAATAAATTAATCTAAATTACAATATGTGCAGGATTACACATTCATGGTTAACAATCATGAACTAGTATCTTACATAACAAGGATGGGAAGGGGCCTTTTGCAGCGAGAATGATATTTTTGTCATAGTCATTCAATTCCAGCTGTTTTACATCCATGAAATCAAGCCGGTAAACAGCTGATTGTAGAACAAATAAACATATGATTCTCATTACAGCATACTGTACTGTAATAAAATCATATGTTTTCTTTACAGTCGAGTATGTTTCCTAGTTCCGAATTTGGAACAGCAAAACTGGTACAAAAACCGCCTTTTAGCGCTCCAGGTGGAAATTTTGTCAACTACAGTCAAGGAATTCTTGATTCGAAACCTGTAAACTAGGTTATGTTTATAGAATGCATGTAGTAATGTCAGCACAAGCAGGTAATGTTTTCTGTTTCTCAATTACTTTTTCTGGATTATTATGAAAACAAATAGTGTAAGTTACTTGGACGTGAATGTCTTTTGCAGTGCTCGAATGAAATTCTAGTCGAGGCTAACGCCTCGACTAGAAACATCATTCTCGCCTGCAAAAGGGCCCTTCCCGTCCTTGTGACTTAAGATACTATTCTAGTCGAGGAGTTAGCCGCGACTAGAATTTCATTCGCGCACTGCTAAAGACTTTAATTTACGTCCAAGTAACGTACACTATTTTTTGTCATAGTCATTCAATCTCAGCTGTTTTCCATGCATGAAATCAATCAGGTAAACAGCTGTTTGCAGAACAAATAAACATATGATTCTCATTACAGCATACTCTACTGTAATGAAACCATCATTGTTCTCTTTACAGTCGAGTATGTTTCCTAGTTCCGAATAATAACATCAAAACTGCTACAAAAAAAATACCTTCAGCGCTCCAGGTGGAAATTTTGTCAACTCAATCAAGAATTCCTGATTCGGAATTTACAAACTAGGTTATGTTTATAGAATGCATGTAGTAACTTCAGCACAAGCAGGTAATGTTTTCTATTTCTCAATTCTTCTTCTTTAGATTATTATGACAAAAAATAGAGTACGTTACTTGGACGTGGATGTCTTTTGCAGTGCTCGAAATTAAATTAAATTCTCGGCTAACATGTCTATAGACTAGATGACCTCGACTAGAAACATCATTCTTGCCTGCAAAAGGCCTCTTCCCTTCCTTGTGACGTAAGATACTATTTTTTCATAATAATCTAAAGAAGAATAATTGAGAAATAGAAAACATTACCTGCTTGTGCTGACGTTACTACATGCATTCTATAAACAACCTAGTTTGTAAATTCCGAATCAGGAATTTGTTGGAAGTTGACAAAAATTGCACCTGAAGCGCTGATGGTGGTTTTTTGTAGCAGTTTTGCTGTTATTATTTGGAACTAGGAAACATACTCGATTGTGAAGAAAACATATGATTTTATTACAGTATAGATGCTGTAATGAGAATCATTATGTTTATTTGTTCTACAATCAGCTGTTTACCGGATTGATTTCATGAATGTATAACAGCTGAAATTGAATGACTATTACAAAATAGTACTTTACGTCACATGTCCGGTAACGGTAGTGCATAAGTATGACTTAACGGTATGGTTAACGGTAACCGCATAAGTATGATTGTTTCTGCCCGAAACGTAGTTGAGCGCAGATTTATCATACGAATGCGGTAAATACGTTACCGTACAAGTTACGTACAATATTTTTTGTCATAATTTTCTCAGAAAGAATAATATTGCTGAGAAACAGTAACCATTACCTTACCTGCTGCTGTTCGAGTTACGGCATTCTATAAACATGACCTAGCCCATAGCTCCTAGGTCATAACAGACCCATCTAGCTCAAATAGAATAATAGAGGCCAATGTTAAAAAATGTCAGATGAGTTCTTATAACTTGAAACTTATTAGATGAGTTCTAATAATATTTCAGTTATTCTATTAGTTACTTAGATATTATTAGCTCACTCTCTTCTTCTCACTAAAGCTCTCAACAATAAGAAGTTTAAATTATTGTTACCAATATAACAACTGAAGACTATAACGCTAAGACTATAGGCTATAGCTATTTGAATCAATTTGAATGTTCCTATTCCGGAACTAGGAAACATACTCGACTGTAAAGAAAACCATATGATCTCTTTACAGTATAGTATGCTGTAATGAAAATCACATGTTTTCTTGATCTGCAAACAGCTGTTTACCGGTTTGATTTGATGCATGGAAAACAGCTGCAATTGAGTAAGTATGACAAAAATTTTTTTTTTTCATCAATCAACAATGATCTAAAAACACGTAATCATAAAATGATTGGGAATGAAAGAATAGGTTTACGATGAGATCCAACTCTTAAGAACTGTTCTGATATCCGTATATATAGTAAGCAACTTATACATAATATCTTCCAAAGTTTATACCACTCAATAAGCAAGGCGATAGATATAATTAACAGCAACACCATTAATTTCAGAGATGTCCTCCCATCTATATGGTTGGTATAACTATAGATCACATTCCACGCGTATGTAGCTATATATCATGAATTCAACATACTATACACGGGAATAAACTATAGATATATAACATGTGGGGCCGCATAGTAGTGCAGTTACAAGTCGTTCAATAATTCACAATTTAAATACCGGGTTCTCGACAATACAAGATGTATGTGGTGCTATGTAAAACGGATAGAGTAACTCCCACTACAGCATGTAGAAATGTTCTTTTTTTCTTCTTCTTCTTCTTCTCCTTCTTCTTCTTCTTCTTCCTCTTCTTCTTCTTCTTCTTCTTCTTCTTCTCTTCTTCTTCTTCTTCTTCTTCTTCTTCTCCTTCTTCTTCTTCTTCTTCTTCTTCTTCTTCTTCTTCTTCTTCTTCTTCTTCTTCTTCTTCTTCTTCTTCTTCTTCTTCTTCTCTTCTTCTTCTTCTTCTTCTTCTTCTTCTTCTTCTTCTTCTCCTTCTGTGGGAGTGTCTTGTCTCGGCCAATGACAGTAGAGCTCAACGTTCATTGGTCGACATCTAACGACCAATCGTAGGACTCCACACCACCATAATATTTCTGCTGCTCACGGTCCAGACGTTCAGTGTAATACAGATCAATTATGGTGTAAACAACAGGGACTAGTATCTTAATTTGTTCTAATAAAACAGAGGTTTTAAAAATATCAAGATGTTATCATTCAGTATGGATATCTAACACAACATAGCCTTTAAAACAACACATAAATAACCTCTACCATTATCGCAATATTGTATTATCAATACTATCATAGCCACCTCTAATACAAGGCCGCGGCCTACAATATTGCAACGTCGCAGTGTAGGCCTAGAATCTAATACATGATTGGTGAAAAAGATTTTAAAAAATACCAGCTGATTTTGTTCACCAATCATGTATTAGATTCTAGGCCTACAAAAACTGCGATGTTGCAATATCGTAGGCCGCGGCCTTGTATTGGAGGTGGTTATGATACTATTTATTCATGGAATATTAGCAGGAACCCACAAACAGAACTGGCCAAGCATACAACAATGGAACAAACACGTGGCAAGCTCGCGCTTCAATTCATGGAAAATAAAATTCGATCAGCTGATTGATAAAATTATTTTAAGCTTTCCAATGATTACAACATATGTTAGAATATCATGTGTCAATTATCTCAGTTCCATATGCATTCACATTACCATGTTCATAAACTTACTAAATAGGATCCTTTTTCATCCTTTGAAACCCTTAGAGGAAAAATATCTCAAAATCCGTTCTTAGTGCGCGTATAGCATGTTTGAAGAATATTTGTGCAGAGTTTTAAGTCTGTAGGCCAATTAGTTTGAGCTGTAGTGTGATTTTACATGAAAATTTTCAAAAAATGCCCTCTCCTGGACCACTCACTGCTCCTGGTCGGAATTTTTCTGCATAGATCTAATTTTTTTTCGTAGCTGGACAAAAAAGTTTCTCATGACTTTGCTGTGCAATGAGCGGTTAAAAAGTACAAAATTTTTGGGGGCCCCAGCTCCCTCAGGGGGGCAAATTTCTGAAAATCCTTTCTTAGTGGATGTTTTGAGGCTACCATAAACAATTGTGCAAAATTTCAAATTTGTAGGCTCAGTAGTTTGGGCTGTGGTGTGATTTCAGTCTGTAGGGGCTTAGCCTTTTATAGATATAGAGAAGAGAAGAAGAGAAGATAATTATGGTAAATTCTCTATCTCTAGTTACACACACATCGATTTTTGTTTGTACGATATTTTACCGTCCTTATAAATTCAATCAGATTAAACGGAACTTGACAGACATCATCTGTTTAATCACATAGAATTCATAAGGACGGCAAAAAATCCTTAAAAATGTGAATGTTTCCCATTTGAGTGATAATAATTTGAACCATTTCTTCTATGTTTGGTTTTGAAGCATCTAAATTTGAAAACTCACTTGGGGGAAATAATTAAGGACTAAAAATGTTGTGAAGTGAACAACTACAAGACTTGACCTATTCCGGATTATGTGTAACCTTATCTAAATTTGGGAGAGGAATAGCAAAAGGTTACCTCATTTTTCCTCTCCCTATCATTTGTATCATGCACTTCTTGTATGAATCAATGAAGAATAAAGAATTATTGAATGGAAAAGACTAAGAAATTGTCATAACCACAGATTTATTGATACTTAGAAAGACCGGTTTCGGTTATTACACCATTGTCAATCTCTGATAAACTGATAGTTTATTTTGACAATTTCTTAGTCTTTTTCATTCATATAAATAAATAATAAATAATAAATGTTTATTTCCCAAAAAACTAAAACTACAACATCAATTACAAAAATATTAGATAAATTACAATATTACATACAATAGTTAGTTACAAAAGATTCTTATAATGTGTTTTCTACTTGTTTAGTTTTTCTGTGTGGAAATTGACCTACTCCACAATGGCGTACCATGTTCTAGAGTAGGTTTTGTTAGTTTTTTTGTGTGAATAATTATTCAATATGAATAATCACCACAAATCAACTTCTCAACTACACAAAAATAAAGAATAAATTTCACGTCCAAGAATCGATGTGTGTGTGTGTAACTGGCTTAAGATTGCAGGTGTCTTCCGAACCACCATACCGATGTCACAAAGCACAGCATCAGCCCATCTTAATCTCAGCTATCATCAGTTTATTAGGGCTGATATATGTTCATATATATGATGTGGCCTATAATGGTGCCGGCATATGATTTAAGACCGAATCAGCAGGAGGTAATTCACTAGGGATTGTATCAATGGAGAGGCAGCCTTTAAACTGTCACCATCCATTAAACATAACATAATACTATCACCATTCAAACAATACTGACAAATTCCAGTGAATCTCACCACATTATCTGCTTTAGAACCCCTTCCAATCCCAAGTCACCGATGCTCAATATTGCCCGCAACTAATGAGATGCTAAACCGCTGATTAAGGGTGGTTTAATCACTGGTTAAGGGTGGTTCAATCACTGGTTGAGGGTGGTTTACCGCCTTTCAACAAAAGGAAGATGTTCTGCTGTATTGTCATCTAGCGGTTAGTTTATGATTGATAACTATTTTTTCAATCGTTTCCCAAAGGATTCAAGTGACGATTTCTTACTTCTCAATATTTGTTCATTGTTAGATTAATTTCGGAGGTAGATTATCGTATTGTAAATACTCCAATCCATTTATTGGGATATATCCATAGATCCATTTATTATTTATTTATTTATTAGAGAGGATAAATTTGAATAATCCTTGAGCTGGATTCACACCAAAGTTATTAACATTTTGTTAATGTTGGTGTAAACGCAGCTTTAAAATTCTTATACATAATTTATGTGAAGTCATTTTCTTGATGAAGGTGTAAAATTCTAAACTAAATTAATATTTAGGTTAAGGCTGTGCAAAGGTTAAAAATAAACTTTCTACTGGTGATATTTTTCAAAGTTTTTCAACTTGTATATCATCAAGCTATCAAAATTAAAAAGTTTTCTCAGAAAAACATTTTTTTCCAATCATTGCTTTTTGAGATATGAGCGCCTAAAGTTCAAATTTTTGGGACAGAACATTTAAAATTTGGTAAGAGATGAATCAATGAGATTTAGAGGATAAATTCTTCATATATTATTGATTGAAATAAACAAAATTTATCAAAAATATACATTTTTGAGAAAGTTATTCAATTTACTAAAAATGACCAAAAATATTTCAAAAAAAGTTATTTTTGGTAAATTGAATAACTTTATCAAAAATTTATATCTTCAGGAAATTTTTGTTTTATTCAATCATCAATATCATGAAGAATTTATCCACTGAATATCATGGATTTATTTCTTACCGAATTTAAAATGTTCTGTCCCAAAAATTTGAACTTTAGGCGCTTATATCTCAAAAATAATGATCGAAAAAAATGTTTTACTGAGAAAACTTTTTAAATTTGATAGCTTCATGATATGCAAATTGAAAAACTTTGGAAAGTATCACCAGTAGAAAGTTTATTTTTAACCTTTGCACAACCTTAACCTTAATATTAATTTAGTTTAGAATTTTACACCTTACATGTTTTACTGAGAAAACTTTTTCATTTTGATGGCTTGATGATGAAAAAAATTAAAAAATATCACCAGTAGAAAGTGTATTTTTAGGCTTTGCACAGCCTTAATATATTTATGTTGTGCTTGAGTCTGAGGTCTTCACTATTAATAGCTACACACACAAATTGATTTTTCCTCCACCTACTGTCTAAAGTACTTACTTTACTCCCTGAAACATAATACTAAAGTGTCACTTTTTCGCTCTAGGTAGTAAAAAACAGAAAAACTCCCTAGGGAGTAAAAGTGACTCCATTTAATAACATGGGAAGCATCTCTATTTAAAAAACTTACATGGTAATAGGTTAGAAGGTCTAAGCTCAGATGAGAAAGCGTAATAGAGGTGTCTGTCATTGAGTCAACTGACTTCAATACCACAACCAGAAATTTGATCAACTCATGAAATATATGTTTGTATGATATTATATTCTTAATATTGGTAGACGATAAAAATTTATACAATTTTTAAAATATTTTATTCTATTCAAAATACCAGCCAACAAATATTTTTGATCTGCATTCTGCAATTCAAATCTGAACCGCGTGATCTGGAGTCAGCCATTTTTGGTAGCTCAGCTGATATGATTGTTACAACTTTGGCCGATAGATAGCGCAATCAGCAGTGCCTATCAGACGACCGGTTTTTAGGTTATGTTGTTAGGAAACATTGTCACCAATACGTAAGTTATTAGAATGATTTAATTTGCAGTTTCTATAAAAAAATGTAGATGAGGAAAAATGTTGTGTACATCACGAGCGAAAAATACTTTTTCTCCCTCAGGAAAATTGTTGCCCTCGGCTTCGCCTCGGGCTTCAAACTTTTTCCCTCAGGGAGAAAAAGTCGTACTTTTCACTCTAGATATACAAATAACTATTTGTTCGTACGATGTTTTGCCATCCTTGTGAATTCTATTAGATTAAACACAGATGATTCCAAACAGATAATGTTTGTCAAGGAGCGTTTAATCTGCTAGAATTTATAAGGACGGCAAAATATCGTACAAACATAAATCGATGTGCGTGTAACTGGCTCTGTGTGTGAGTCTGTGTGGCCTGCCTACATTAATTGTATAAGTACAATGTCACATAATTAGTACCTCACACAGTTTCCCAAACCAGCTTTCAAAGCTTTGTTGAATATCATTCTAATTTACTTAATTAAATTAAATTTAAAATTGCTATTCTCACTGAGCTATATCATAATTAAAGAGAAGAAAGCAAGAGAAGATATGCCATGGTATAGGGCGTTCATGTTCCAAATTCCACTGTTAACTCAAATAGATAGTCCTATAGTAATTATTGTTCGTGAGGCTATATGACGCTGGGAGTCTCTCACTCCGTTATAACACTCTTACACTCCCAACAGTAATAATAGACAGTAGTCGACAGGAATCGGCTTGAGTTGACAAGAAATCAGCTTGAAATTTGGAATATGAACGACCTATACCATAATATATATTATTCTGTCTTTACGCTGGGAGTCTCTCACTCCGTTATAACACTCTTAGTGCAGGGACACACGATCCGGCGAAATCGCCGTCCGGCGTTTTCGCCGGATACACTCCCAACAGTAATAATAGACAGTAGTCGACAGGAATCGGCTTGAGTTGACAAGAAATCAGCTTGAAATTTGGAATATGAACGACCTATACCATAATATATATTATTCTGTCTTTCCTCTATCTATGGCTATTTGTGTTGCTAGGCTATATGTGAGCAATATTATATGTTTTTAATATAGATAATATAATGTGTTGCACGGCTATATGTTGGCAAGGCATTTATGTTGCAAATTTAACTGTCAACTCAAACTGATAGTCCTAGTAGCTATTTTACGTGAAGCTATGTGACGCTGGAAGTCTCTCATACTGTGCCGTTATTACACTCTCACACTCCCAACAGTAATAATAGACAGTAGTCGACAGTAATCGGCTTCAATTGTCAAAAATCTGCTTGAAATTTGGAGCATCAATGACCTATGCCATAAAATATCTTCTTATGCTATTTTTCCTCTATCTATGGCTATATTTTCTGCTCAATGAGCAAAGGCATTTATGTTGCAAATTTCACTGTTAACTCAAACCGATAGTCCTAGTAGTTGATTTGTAAAGCTATGTGTCGCTGGTAGTCTCTCATACTGACTTTAAAAAAACATCTTTTGGAACAAATGACTGAAACTGTCTGGCCCTAGAACGATCACATGACAACCATCCCCCACCCATCCCACAAATACAAACCTTTAAACCTGTTATAGAATGAATTGTATATATATTATATATATTATTGTGTATTATATATTGTATGTGAGAGTACTATATTATATAAACTCATGTTATTTTAATTATCCACTGCTACTGCTGTTTATTACTTAAAGTTGATTACCCTGATCTACTTCCAGCCTACTTCATTTTATTAATCAATAATTTGATCTTATCTACCTATATAATTATTTTACTCTATCAATTTTCTGTTTTTTTTTCTCCTTAATATTTATATTAATTAAAACTTTTACAATATTTCCATTGATAAATAAATCCTTAGTTTAATTAATTAAATTAACGTTTTGGTAGAGAGTTAGTGGGGAGGATATTTTTAATATTCTTTCCGAAGAATGGACATTGATATGTTTAAAGCTCCGCCAATTTATGTAGATGCATAACAATATAATATCTATAGTTATTATATTACAAATTACTTTTCCATATCATATACAGTTCAATAATTATTTTCTTAGTCTATATTATGTAAATTCATCTATAATTTTGCTGTATTGTAAGCTATTGTATATAAGTGTATAAGCCAGTATATTGTAATCTACATAAATAAATTACTCAATCAATCAATCAATCAATCAATACTGTGCCGTTCTTACACTCTCACCTCAACAAAACACTAATAATAATAGACAGTAGTCGACAGTTATAAGCTTTGGTTCAAAGGAAATCAGCTTGAAATTTGGAATATAAACGACCTATTCATGGGACATCATCGTATACTATCATTTTTCTATGGTGTTGGTGAGTTAACTGATAATATTGATTGAGAGAATGTGGATAAACAGAGACACGAGTTGAAGAAGAGATGAGTTCCTACCTGTTCTCTCGATGATATGACGAACTTCATACTGGAACCTGGAACATCAAAGTCACTTCATAATACAATGAGTAGATTAGACTTATTCTACAATTTTATTCTACATTTTATGTACAATTATCTTTACTATAATAAAGGAAAAAACTGGCTCATACACGTACGGGATAGGAACATTATGTTCGACGTCTGAACTACTGCACTGATTAACTTGAAATATTGCAAATAGATTTTCAATTAATTGAGGATGGTTATAGGCATAGCCACCTCTATAACAGGTATTAGAGGTGGCTATGTTATTTTTAATTCTTCAAAGTTTCATGACGTCAAGTTTTAGCATAGATAAACAATAGCGTGAGTAGATATCCCATGGTCTAGGGCGTTTATGTTGCAACTTTTACTGTTATATCAAGCTGATAGTCCACGTTATTCTTTCCTGTGAAGCTTTATGATGCTTGTAGTATCTCATATTGTGCCGTTCATACACTCTTACCCGGTAAAAACAGTAAAAATCGACAATAATCGACAGTAATCGGCTTGAGATAACAGTAAAAGTTGCGACATAAACGCCCTATATCATGGGATGATATCTACTTACGCTATTGTTTCTCTATGGTTTTAGTTTGTCAAGTTCTAAAATAGACCTTTGCGGAGCACAGGTTTGCTGCTAGTTCTACAATAAGAAGAATAATATTATGAATATTGCATATAGATTCTTAACTGATCGAAGATGGTTATAGGCCATGTCATATGCCTATTTTTAATTCTTCAAGACTTCATTACGTCAAGTTTTCAGCTTGTCAAGTTCTAAAATAGACCTTTACGGAGCACGGGTTTGCTGCTAGTTCTACAATAAGAAGAATAATTATGAATATTGCATAATATAGATTCTTAACTGGACGAAGATGGTTATAGGCATATTTTCAATTTTTCAAGGTAAAAAGTAAATTGGTATGGCTTTTGTTGGTGGGGAGTCCCTTGCGGGAAGGTCCCACCGCCTGAATATATAATTTAAATCGTCAATAGGCCTTACGACTGTCATATTTCAGCCGGGACCGACTGTTTAACGTGCCCATCCGATAGCACGGGAGTGATCTGGTTAGAAAACTTTTGGTAATGAGAGGGTGTGAATCCGGGATCTCTATGCTGCTACGCAAGCACTCTATCCACTAGACCACGGATCACTCCAAGGTTTGATTTCGTCAAGTTTTAAAATAGATCCTTGCGGAGAACGGGTTTCCTGCTACTTATACAATAATGAATAAGAAGAATTATTATGAAGACAACTAACTTATAGTTATTTTCTATCCCCTCCAGTTATATCCACTAAACCCATGAAATTAAAGTTGTGCAACACAAATTTGCAACAAATCACCGCAGCAACACAAGGCAACATGTTGCCAAGCATGTTGCAGCAACGGAAGCTGGGAAGATGTTCCCGGTAAATCGAATCGATTTCATCCACTAGTTACTAGCAGGAGACAAAATGGGGTACGACAATTTACTGGTGACAGACAGAGAGGGTATACGACAATTTACTGGTGACAGACAGAGAGGGTATACGACAATTTACTGGTGACAGACAGAGAGGGTATACGACAATTTACTGGTGATGACAAAGAGGGGATACGCCAATGTGATGGTAGCAGAAGGAGATGCTAGACACCAATGTCGCGTGTCTTGTTTATTGTGGCTATAAAATTGGTCATACTTGGGGTCATAGTCATAGTATATAACTGTATATTTCATATGTAGGATGATGTAATATAGGTATATAATAGGGTGATATATGAAGTGTATAATGGTGTACAAGTATTGTGAGTTAGAACATCTATATATATAAAAGCGAAATGGCACTCACTCACTCACTCACTCACTCACTCACTCGCATAACTAAAAATCTACCGGACCAAAAACGTTCAAATTTGGTAGGTATGTTCAGTTGGCCCTTTAGAGGCGCACTAAGAAATCTTTTGGCAATATTTCAACTCTAAGGGTTGTTTTTAAGGGTTTAAAGTTCGTCTTTTAGCATGTATATTCTTCTTCTCCCAATCTCTTAATTATAATGAAATTTCCATATCATATGTTACTATAGAACTATAATCTAGATAGAGTACCTCTTCGAAACAGTTGTTAACTGGCAACTAAATTAATAATTTTGTCAGGTTGGCATTAAGTCGAGTTGACTTTGTTAGGTTGGCACCAAGTTGAAGATTTAAATGCATTTATCGCGGAAAAATTGATTGGGCACTGCTACTTCAATCCTGGGAATATTATATTACTAGCCGTCAGGCTCGCTTCGCTCGCCATATCCGTTTAGCCAGACGTTTAGTCTGGACCCCCGACTGGATTGTTCTAACATAATAATTATGATAAAAATGCTCAAATGAAAAATGCAGGCGAGCGAAGCGAGCCTTCTGATCTCATTCTTGGACGATCCAGTCGGGGGTCCAGGGGGGCGGAGCCCCCTGGCTAGACGGATATGGCGAGCGAAGCGAGCCTGACGGCTAGTTATATATAGATGTGCCATGGAGTACTAAAATAGTATAGAGTAGACCTACTAAAAATGTTTATGCATTGAAAAATAAATTGAAAGTTACAAGAACAATATACAGTACCATCAAATCACATCATGGAAATCTATGTTCTACATAGCTTCAAAATAAAAATCTAATTAATATACTAAGCATAACTCTATTTGGATCTGAATACAGTGATACTTCCATGAAAAAAGACTTCATGAACACATTTAACGTGGAAGCAATAACAGCTACTCAACATGCATCGAATAAGAAGACTTCCACGGAGAAATCCGCACGAATTACGGATGGACACGTTAAGCCGTTGGTCCCGGCTGCTTAAAAAGCAGTCGTTAGGTCATGTGAGAGGCCCTGAAATTGATCAGTAGCAACCTGAAAACTCTGACACCAGACCTCAGCCAGCCAGGTCACACGATATTATTATTATTAGTTAAGCGCGAAAGTTTTCATATGAAAATGCAAAAGCAGAGTATCCTTTTATGTAAAAATAATCGTCAATTCAATCTTTGACTAATATAGAAGACTAACCAATGTGTCTCTCCTCCACAAACAATATTCTTATGAATGTCAAGTCCAAATAGAATAGCATATTATCTCTAGGAACAATCTTGTTGACCGAGCGAAGTGAGGTCCAAGATTCAAGTCGACGGTCTGACATTTCTCTTAATGTTTAAATGTTTAGATGTTTATATGTTTTTATGTTGCGCATTTACGGCGAAACGCGGTAATAGATTTTCATGAAATTTGACAGGTATGTTCCTTTTTAAATTGCGCGTCGACGTATATACAAGGTTTTTGGAAATTTTGCATTACAAGGATAATATAAAAGGAAAAAGGAGCCTCCTTCATACGCCAATATTAGAGTAAAAATCAGATTATAGAATTATTCATCATAAATCAGCTGTCTAGTGCAATACAATACTACCCGTTCAAAAACATCGAACATCTTGAAAATTTATCTTTCCATCAACGTTAGTAGACTGTTGACTATAATACTACCCGTTCAAAAACATCGAACATCTTGAAAATTGTATCTTTCCATCAACGTTGTAGACAGTTGCAGCCAGACCTGATTACAGCGCTCACACTCACATTCCGGGACGACACGTCACGGTACGATAGGACAGAAAGCTCTATATTTATTTAGGATTTTTTATAGACATTTAAAATTGATAAATTATTTATTAATTTTTGAGAAGCATAACAACAGGTCAATGTAACTTACTGAGCGCGAGGTCTACTGTTCACAGAACTACTAGTACACGAAACTGTGATAATGTGATACAGAACAGTTTCGTGTACTAGATTCACGAGAATGAATTCATTGAATAATTTCCATAGTTGGCAGATTACAAGAAGATTCAGATAGAGACGATTTTCTTCGAAAAATTATTGAGTCACATTTAAGATTCGAATACTGTATCTATAGTATTCCTAAAACATGAAAATCAGTTTTTTTCACAGAGTCTCTTTACAAGACAATGTTGCAAAATGATTAAGTTAAAAGTAGGCCTTTGGGAGGATACTCGGTTCAATACTACAACCTAAACAATATCCTATAAACTACTGTATCAGAATAGGGGAGGCTCTCATAATACAAGGGGTGGTTCCAGCTATCCTCCAACCCTCCATAATAAATCGCAAAGCTTTTATAAAATCACATGCTGTCCTGCAACCTAAACGCAATTTTATTGCACTTTGGAACTAATTTTATTGCTCCAAAACAGAATTAGACGACTATTAGCCTGGTAGCAGATCTGGGAACTATAGTATGTGGCACATGTCCTAGTGCAGTTCACATAATAACTGTCATATGTGACCTAAGGTCATGTGTGACCATGCATAATCAAAACAGTATCATTGAGTTGCGTTAGAAAGCTATAAATTGTTCCTGAAATATTGTAGACTATTATTTTCTATTCCTGAATATTGTAGACTATGATATTCGACCTATACCAAAACTCTCAACTTTATCATGTGATCATGAGGTATTCAAATCAAATCAAGTTTCATAGTTCACACCGCTAATACACATGAAATATAATCATAGTAGGCAACATTGAAAAGCAGCAAAATTGGAAGAATATTAAATTTTAATAATAAACTATAGTGAGAATCACGTTAAAAAATCAGTAGAAATGATAGGCTGCTAATACATCATAGTTGCCAGTTTTCCTTTTTCATCGCCTACTTTAATACCTGTGATTCGAGTCATTAAGGTATATCTGATCTACTGATTTAATATCATTGCTGGATACACACACACAACAGTGACATTGAACAGTGAAAATATAATTCCTATGAGTTTAAATGGTATAATTTATACTCACTCGGTCGGGCTGAGTGAAAATGGTCCAATTAGAACTAATGAGAATTATATTTTCACTGTTCACTGTAACTGCTGTGTGCGATTCCAGCTTTATTGTTGATTCATGCTAAAAATGATCAATAATATCTCAAATATAGGCCTACTAGTAGGTCCTTGCGTGCTTCGCAAGGGTCTATTTTAAAATTTTGCAAAATGAAAACTTGTCGTAATAAAAAATTCAAAATTTGAAAATAGGCCTATAACCATCCTCGGATAATGAAGAAACTTTATGCAAAATTTCAAATCAATCAGTCCAGTAGTTCAGACGTGATGATGTGTCAAACATAATTTTCCTACATCACGTACGTGTATGAGCCAGCTCTTTCCATTATTATAGTAAAGATGGTGGATAGATGCATGATTTATCAGTATCTTTGAATGAGAATAACTTTTGAACGGTTTGAGAAATCGGTGCGGTCTTGATGTGACAGAAAATCAGTTATTCTTATTCGAATAGGATCCCCAATCATACCTATTATCTAATGTCCCTTTTAATAGTATATTTCGCACCTAGAGCAGAAAATGAGATTTTTCCAGCTCGAAATCGGTTTTCAAGTCCGAGGCTGTAGGCCGAGGACTAGAAAAGATTGAGAGCTGGAAAAACATTTTGCCCGTGGTGCGAACAATATTTTTCGCCACACTACAGGTATTGCTGACAAAATAAATAAAGAATACAAAATAAAGAATACTCGTTAAGCTATCGTACCTATCTCTTGATTTTAGTGGTAGAAGATTTGCAGTCAGGATTTCAGATTCTTTTAAAATTTCACTTGGAATACCACAGTCATCTTCAAGCATTTTAAAAATTCGGAATGCACTAATCAACAATAAATAATTGAATAAAACTGGTTGCGAAGCGAATTAGTTTGATTCGAAACTGGAACTGAGAACATGGCAACTTCAGCTGATGATGAAAGTGGACACTCGCCCGATCTAGCGGATGACTTATTAACTACTTCCATGAGCGGCTGGAAAGAGACAACTTTCTGGCCTAGACCGGAAAAGAAACCCTTTTCTGACGTCGTCTGCAAACAAGGTCTTTCAGATCTACGTAGGGACTGGAAAACAGCTGCTTTCTGTGCAGTGTGGCGAAAAAGAAATGTTCAGCTGCTTCTATACAACAACTGGAAGCATGACAAATTGAAAATTTGACGTAATGAAATCTTGAAGAACTGAAAATAGGCATAAATAACCATCCTCGGTTAGTTAAGAATCTATATGCAAAATTTCAAATTAATCAGTTGAGTATATTTCAGACGTGATGATGCGTCAAACATAATTCCCTATTCTTTACGTGTATAAGCCAGTTCTTTCCTTTATTATAGTATAGAAAAATGAAGAAGACATAATACTTGAAAACCTCACAGAATCATATCGATTTTTCCAATACATCAATAAACTTTAGTATCCATTAGATCCTCCTCAATTTGAATCAGGCAGTCTTTTGTTTTTCCAATTCCAAACAAAAAACCTAAAATACTCGTTTCACTGCGAATTCGTATCCAATAGTACATTATAACTGAAGAATATAAATTATTACTTATTTTATTGTGATCTATTCATGTTTTTCTTATGAAATTCAATGATAGACCTACAGCATGAAGACTATTTCTATTTCATTTGTACTGGTGGCAAAATTTTACATTAAAAATAATTATTTGATAAAATCCAAGTTCAATTGTAATGAAAACAAATTCCTTCAAAAAATAATTGATAATAATTCGTTTCGAGGGAAAAAATTGAGAACGAAAAATTGGGAAGAATCGGGAATCGAACCGAGGATCCATCGCTCCGTTAGCTAGCGTTTTACCGTTACGCTAGACCGCTGTTTGAAAATATTAGTCTTGTAACAGCATTATAAAAAAACACACACTTCTGAGCTGCAACTATGGAACTTCATGTACGGTAGCATAAATTTGAACATTAATTCTGAAAAATCTAGAAGGAAAATTGAGATTTGGGCTTCCAGGCGCACGAGATTGATATTTTTAGAATCTAAGTACAAAATTTGGAGATCTAGATCATTCCCGTTTTTCCGGTATGCAATCCACAAGTTGACATGTTTTGATGAGAACAAACGAACACACGAACAAACACAACCCTACTCTCTCTTATTAAATAGAAGATAATACTCACTAATTCACTGAGAACATACTAGTAGTTCTGTGAACAGTAGACCTCACGCAGTATTCTCATCCACAAGTACCTGATTGAAACTATAGACCTTATGGAAATACAGCAATAAACTGGCTTCTCCATACATCTGTGTAATCACTTGTCAGCTGATTTATGATGAATAATTCTATAGTCTGATTTTTACTCTAATATTGGCGTATGAAGGAGGCTCCTTTTTCCTTTTATATTATCCTTGAAATGCAAAATTTCCAAAAACCTTGTATATACGTCGACGCGCAATTAAAAAAAGAACATACCTGTCAAATTTCATGAAAATCTATTACCGCGTTTCGCCGAAAATGCGCAACATATGAACATTAAGAGAAATGCCAAACCGTCGACTTGAATCTTAGATTTCACTTCGCTCGGTCAATTAATTATTTAATTATTTGAGATTTGATAGTAAATTCCAACTCAGATTATAAAATTATAATATGATCTCATTCCTGTTATAACAATTATCCGTCTTGTTTAGTAGTGATGGTGAGATATTATGACAATGATACATATTTTTTAATTTTTATTTATTTATTGAATCATTGAGAATTATTATACAACTTACAGAAAAGTAGCAGAGGCTTATAAGCCCAAAACGGTTCCAATTCTAATTTATACAACAGTCCAAATGTAGCTAGAGGCTATAAGAGTCACTTCAAAATTCTTCAATTACACACTCAATTTACAATCCATACAAACAAAAATCATTTTTAAATGAAAAAAATACTTCTAAATTGAATTAAATTAATTACAAATAATTGGAAAACTCCAAACTTTGAAAAAACTAAAATTTTGGGACCGAAAAGACTGACACACATATCATCAAATGAATAACATTTAAGGTCAGTTTAATGAATTATATTGGGTGGATTCTCAGGTGGTGAGGGCTCGAATTGAAAAGGCGGGAGCGGCATTCAAGATCATGTCGAAGGTATTCAAGTGGCATAATTTGACCCTTCAACTGAAAATTAAACTCCTCCGTTGTTATATATTTTCCATTTTGTTATATGGAGTTGAGTCCTGGACCCTGACTGAATCAACAACAAAGAAACTTGAAGCGTTCGAGATGTGGACCTATAGACGAATCCTGAAAAATATCATGGATGGACAGAGTTTTCAATAACAGGGTTCTTCAACAACTCAATAGGAAGACAGAGATAATGTTCACTGTCAAGAGACGAGAATTGGAATATCTGGGGCACATTATGAGGAATGGAACTAAGTAACAGTTGTTCAAATGCGTACTACAGGGGGGTAAAGCTCTTGGCAGGAGAGGTGTTGGTAGGAGACGAATTTCCTGGTTGAAGAATTTGAGAACATGGTTAGCAGTGTCCACCCCGGAAACTTTTAGTTATGATTTCCAACATTCGGTAACGGATAGGAACCAGAAGAAGTAGAAGAAGAGGATAAAGATAGTCTACTCAAAGTTATTAATTGCCATTACGAAATTAATTGAAATAGTCAGATACTGGTTTGAGTTGTTACACTATTGTCAATCTCTGGTGAACTCAAACTCAAGTACGGAGTATCAGAATGTTTAGAAGTATACCAAGCAATATGATTGGTGGATGAGAACGCCTGTCATTGGCCCAGACAAGCCACTCCCATAAAAAATATCGATTCATTTGAACGTCACAGTAATGGCGGTTCATACCACCAGACATAATAATAGCAATAAATAAATATTTACTACTGAACTAACAATATTTGAGGACTGAAGTTTCAAAACAAATACTTGAATGTAATTAGGAAATGATATTGTGTAATACGGCATGGCAGAACATCCAAAGGGATAAAATCCATAAGAATAAGTGAATAAATAATTGTAGTAGATTGAATGATAAGATTCACTCTGAAAGAACGTAAAACGGTGTTGTTAAACATAGTGATCTAATAATTTATAATGTTCAATCTCAGTGGAACCTTTCCTCCACTAAACCAGTAGTTCTGTGAACAGTACACCTCATGCAGTTTTCTCATCCACAATTATTTGATGTCACCTGTTCCAGTTGAATCATAATTTACTCTCAAAAACTGTTTTTTTCCACAAGATCAAAAGCTCACTTATGTTAATAAACTCAGTTCACGTTTGAATTTATATCCCGTAAATGATGATTTATCCCGTTTCGTGATAATCTTTCCATCCGATAAAAATATTTCTCAACTATTTTAAAATTGATTTTTTTCAATCAAGAATATTCTAATTTCTTCAGCATTATTCAATTAATTTAACCATTTTGCATTCCATTTTCAGTCATCTATCAAATTTGTTATTCAAATGTGAGAATATTGAAACCGATGAGTACGCATCATAAAAAATATTGAAACCCTACCTTATAGAAAAATAGACGTGGCCAGACATCTGTGTAATGCATGCAATGGATAATCCACTTGTCAGCTGATTGATTATGAATAATTCTATAGTCTGATTGATTGTACCTTCAAAGTAGATGATAATATAAAGTGATATCAGAGTATGAAAGAGTTCCTTTCTTTTCATATTATCCTTGAAATGCAAAATTTCAAAAAGAAACTTGTGTATACATCGACGCGCAGATGAAAAAGGAATATTCCTGCCAAATCTCATCGAATTCTATCAACGCGTTTGGCCGTAATCACGTTACATACAGACAGACAAAAGCAAATCGTGTTGAAAAATAGACCGAACGTAGTCTAATTAATATTTACTCTAAATTGTACAATCTGAGAAGAATTAAGATGCAGATTGTGTAGGCTGTAATTAGAGTGAGAATAGATTACAATTATCATTATAATCTTCCCTATGATTGTAATGATTAATTTTTACTCTGATTATAATATCCAGTCCGATTGACATTTGCATTATAAAATTATACTGTGTGATGGTAATTAACTCTCATAATTCCTTTCCTGAAATGATTTTCATGTGAGCTTCTTGACAAGGCTGTACCATAGAGATGGAATATATAAAAAAAAGAGATATGACTGTACTTCAACCTCTCAGAATTATTACAAAAATCTACGCACCAACCACAAGGAGAGCTGAGGACCCCTTTTTTCGCGGTGGCGAAATACAAAAGGATTCATTAAAAATGAGACACTCATCTCCACCCCAACTAATCTACCCTTTTTACTTCTGTGTTATTCTTATCATCAGCTTCCATCTCTTACTCTCCTTCTGTTCTTCATCTTCTTCTTCCTCCACCTCCTTCTCCTCCTTCTTCATCTACTATCACTTCTTTTTCCAATTCTTCCTCGACTTTTCCTCTCTTTTTATTGCTTTCTTCTTCGATTTTGTACACTCCTAGTTTCTCAGAAAAAATTGAAATTATTTTTCCAATTATTATCAAACGTACTCGGAAGAACGTATTTTGGCCTCTCAGGAGCTTCGAAGTCAAGGATAGCGGCTGAATGGTGGGCCACACTACATAATATGCTATCAATAGCTGGGATCAACAAAAGCCTCATGATTATAAATAGTGAAAATGAAAACCTCGCCTCGAATAATCCAAGCAGTGTTTCATTACAGCCTTTCTAGAGGCAATTAGCTGCTTGCACATGAAATAATTCAGTCAAATATCTTCTAAATTTATTGTCAGCCTTTAGCATGCAATTTAGTACACAATGCATAACATGCAACCGCTCTCCGAACTTTGAAATTCCTTGTAGACCAAAATACGATCTTCCGACTAATTTTGACAATTGCAAAAATAATTTCAATTATTTCTGAGAAACTTTCTCGCTTTCACCACCCACTTATCTTTCGAAACAAAAAAGTTTCCAGCATGTCGAAAATTTCATGTTTTCTGCTCGAAATGTCTCGACATTGACGAACGTAATCATTTTTTATTATTTATTTTACTCAAAATGCAAATGACACTAATGTAATAACATTGAAAAATAAAATAATATGATAGTCCTTGTGTTATTTTTCTTCCAAATTTAAAGGTGAAAAAGTCCGAAAATAAGGTTAGAATTTCACGTGTACAATTTTGATAAAATTTAAGTCCAAAACGGAAATGAAAACAATAAATTTTGAATTTAGATGGCTTGAATTAATAAATTGATTGGAAATATTACACTCAATTATCATTTGTAACGAAAAGTATTTAGTTATTTAAGAAAATTTGGAACCATTCAAGCAACACAAACTTATAATCATTAATTAAAAAATAACTATAGGTCGAATAAAAATAAAAATGATCCAGACACCAATAGAAAGGAGACATTCTCCCCATTAATTTGATATAAGATTATTATGCAATACGACGCCCCATGATTCTGAGAGAAGTGATATTCAAAAGAAAAACAAATCTTGTGCGATGATTCCAATTTTATCATAAAAGTTGAATTTTCTTTTAATCCTCCAACCCCAAAACTTTTTTAGCTTTACTAGGATATCGGGGTTGATATTCTACATCGAATTCTGACGTTGAATTTGAGAATGTTGCAATTTTACACGAATTGACAACCTTATAATTTCTTCAGATGGAGGGCCAAGTCTCAACTTATTTTACACAAACTATAATTGTTTACCCTGTTTTCTATATCTCTGCAGCAGTAGCAGAAGCCTTCGGGGTGATTATAGCATTTAATTGGGATTTTCGTTTAATAATAATTATTTGTTAATTAGCATTTGAACAAATGCAACTTCCAATGTATTTCCATCAATATCGATATTTCCTATTTAACCAATTCTTTAAGTTCAATGTAAATTGTACCATACAGACAATACTAGTAGTTCTGTGAACAGTAGACCTCACGCAGTTTTCTCATCCACAAGTATGGTTTCACCTGTTGACCGGCCTCCCAAGACATCTGTGTAATGCATGCAATGAATAATCCACTTGTCAGCTGATTGAATATGAATAGTTCTATATCTGATTAATCCTATCTTCAGTGTAGACGATATAATATATAGTAATATCAGACTCCTTTTCCTTCCATATCATCCTTGAAATGCAAAATTTGAAAACCTTGAGTAAAAAAATATTCTTGCCAAATTTCATCAAATTCTATCAATGCGTTTGGCCGTGATTGCGTTACATTCAGAC
The DNA here is from genome assembly GCF_014356525.2 of Nilaparvata lugens. NCBI lineage: Eukaryota > Metazoa > Arthropoda > Insecta > Hemiptera > Delphacidae > Nilaparvata > Nilaparvata lugens. Next base: position 2,579,704 of record NC_052516.1, on the reverse strand, counting down.
AAACGAAAGAAAATTCGAGTTGGATTATAGACCTCACTACGTTCGGTCAGTAACAAAAATTTGCAGCGAAGGAAGAAAAATCTGGGGAATTGAGATTTGGAGAGTTATAAGAAAAATAAGGGAACATGGCAGAAATAAACGAAAAACTAAGATAAAAGAGGCAAGGTAGACAAGACAAGACCATTGCCGAGAATGGGACCAGATACAAATTTGGGCATTAATCTTATTAACATTATCAGAGCAGGCCAAAAAGAAAAATGGCTTGTCTAGAGATAATATGAAGAACGCAGCTGTAATTTATGACCGCGTTCTGGAAAAGCGCAAAATGTATTCTGGGAAAATTCTCGGCTTTTCACGGCTGAGAAGGAAGATGAGAGGGTTGAAGATGAGGAGGAGAAGAAGAAGGAGGAGGAGTTGAAGGAGGATGAGGAAGAGAAGAAGGAGAAGGAAGAGAATGTGGAGGAGGAAGAGAAGGAGGAGGAGGAAGAGGATGAGAAGTAGAAGGAGGAGTAAGAGTAAGAGGCGGAGGATGATGATGAAGAAGAGAAGAAGAAAAAGGTGGTGAAGGTGGTGGAGGAGGAGGTGGAGGAGGATGAGGATGCGAAGGTGGCGAAGGAGGAGGAGTGGGAGAAGGTGGAGGAGGAGGAGGAAGATGAAATAGAAGAAATAGAAGAAAGAGTAAGAGGTGGAGGATGATGATGAGGAAGAGAAGAAGAAAAATGTGGTGAAGGTGGTGGAGGAGGAGGTGGAGGAGGATGAGGAGGAGGAGGAGGAGGAGGAGATGAAGGTGAAGGGAGAAGGAGGACGAGAAGGAGAAGGAGGAGTAGGAGGAGGTGGAGGAGGAGAAGGAGAAGGAGGGAGTGAAGAAGAAAAATGCGGAAGTCAGCTCTACAACGAAAAAAGTCAACCAGGTTTTCTCAGTGGCTTTGGACAGAAAGGGTTTTCGTGGTTTTGAGATTTTTCCGGGTGACAATCAATAGAGAGAGAGAGAGAGAGAGATAGAATGTGAGAGGGTTTGAAAGAGGATGATAGAGTTTAAGAGGGAGAGTGAGAGAGATTTCTTTGACTACGTAGGTTACAATATTTCTATGGCTATACAAAAATGTTCATGTAACTTATACAATACGATTTACTGTATACCCAATAAATGTAACAGTGACCAGTAAGTAATTTTACTGATGATTTATAGTAAAGTATAAACAAACAGTTTAAGGCTAGCTACACACACATCGATTTTTGTTCGTACGATTTTTTGCCGTCCTTCTAAATTCTATCATATTAAACAGATGATTTCAAATATATGATGTTTGTCAAGCTCCGTTCCATCTGATAGAATTCATAAGGACGGCTAAATATCGTACGAACAAAAATCGATGTGTGAGTAGCTGGCTTAACGTCGGTCTACGTTTGTTTTCAAGATGATACCCACATGAGTGCCAGACTTGTGCTTGAGTAATAAAAGTAATGATGATGATATTATTATATTCATAAATGAGAGTAATTTCAAATTTGAAAACCTAGATGTGATTTCAAATTTGGTTGGGTTCTAGGGGTGAGAGTTATTTGAGGCTCATATAAAAATTTATGATTTCCAGATGGAAGACCAAGGAAAAGGTGGTCTCTAAACTAGACACGATTTTAAAGTGTAATTTTATTATTTTTTTTTCATGAATTTGAATTTTCAAGGCTATTTCAGAGACCGGAACAGGCAATCATGCCTATACCGTGGAAGACAGAAGAAAATGATTTCTAGTTGATATTGATTTTTACAGAAAGAACTGGACTTTCAATAATTGTAGTGAAGTGAAATTATAACCATAGAGAAACAATAGCTTAAGTAGATATCCCATGGTTTATGTCGCAACTTTTACTGTTATCTCAAGCCGATAGTCCACGTAGTTCTTTCCTGTGAAGCTTTATGACGCTGGTAGTCTCTCATATTGTGCCGTTCATACACTCTCACCCCAACAAAACAGTAAAATTCGACTTGAGATAACAGTAAAAGTTGCGACATAAACGCCCTATACCATGGGATATCTACTTACGCTATTGTTTCTCTATGTCATAACCTTATCCCAATGTCAAGAACTACTATGAAAAAGTTGGGAGACAGTCGTCGTTCTAAGTGGATAAAGGGTACAAGAATGGTTAGGAAGAGAGTAGTAGTGGAGAGGAGGAAAAAGATGAAAAAGAAGAAGAAGAAGAAGAAGAAGAAGAAGAAGAGAAAGGAGGAGGAGAGGAGGAGAAGAAAAAGGAGGAGGAGGAGGATAATAGGAGAATGGAGATAGGAGAAGAAGAAGAAGAAGAAGAAGAAGAAGAAGAAGAAGAAGAAGAAGAAGAAGAAGAAGAAGAAGAAGAAGAAGAAGAAGAAGAAGAAGAAGAGAAGAAGAAGAAGAAGAAGAAGAAGAAGAAGAAGAAGAAGAAGAAGAAGAAGAAGAAGAAGAAGAAGAAGAAGAAGAAAACTAAGACGAAAACTTGGCAGATTCCTGAAGTGCCTCTACACAATAAAAGTGTAGTGTATGTTTAAAATGTATGTTGTTTTTTGCTTTGAGGGTATGTTTTTAAAAGTGTGTCCATTTTGTCTATCTATTGAATTTTGAAGGGGTTGTGTACATCTGCCTTCGAACAAGATTAGAAGAGACTGTGATGATTGTGTAGGAGTAGAAGAAGAAAAGAAAGAAAAAGAAGGAGAAATCAATAAGATGAAAAGAGAATTCAACCCTTGGACTGGGTTATCGTTATTATTACGAGACACTCCCCTTTTAGCGTGTTTGGAAGCTGTCAATTTCATGTCAAATCGCTAACTCTTTTTTTTCCACCTGTTTTTCTTCTTCTTCTTCCTGTTATCCTTCACGCCTTCTTTTTCTCTATTGAAAACCTTTCAACGTCACCTGTTGCGTTAAAATTATGTCTAATAAGTTTGTTGAAATTCGAGTCCTAGTTCAAAGGGTACAGCTTTGAAGGCTTACAATTTATGAAGCTTGGTATTCTCAAAATTGACTATGAATGTGGGAATGTTATAATATGAGTTTCACTATAGAGGCCTGAAGTAATGGAATTAATGGTGTGTGTGTGTGTGTGTGTGTGTTGTGGGTGTGTGTGTGTGTGTGTGTGTGTGTGTGTGTGTGTGGTGTGTGTGTGTGTGTGTGTGTGTGTGTGTGTGGTGTGGTGTGTGTGTGTGTGTGTGTGTGTGTTGTGTGTGTGTGTGTGTGTGTGGTGTGTGTGTGTGTGTGTGTGTGTGTGTGTGTGTGTGGTGTGTGTGTGTGTGTGTGTGTGTGGTGTGTGTGTGTGGTGTGTGTGTGTGGTGTGTGTGGTGTGTGGTGTGTGTGTGTGTGTGTGTGTGTGTGTGTGTGTGTGTGTGTGTGGTGTGTGTGTGTGTGTGTGTGTGTGTGTGTGTGTGTGTGTGTGTGGTTGGTGTGTGTGTGTGTGGTGTGTGTGTGTGTGTGTGTGTGTGTGTGTGTGTGTGTGTGTGTGTGTGTGTGTGTGTGTGTGGTGTGTTGTGTGTGTGTGTGTGTGTGTGTGTGGTGTGTGTGTGTGTGTGTGTGTGTGTGTGTGTGTGTGTGTGTGTGTGTGTGTGTGTGTGTGTGGTGTGTGTGTGTGTGTGTGTGTGTGTGTGGTGTGTGTGTGTGTGTGTGTGTGTGTGTGTGTGTGTGTGTGTGGTGTATGAGTGTAGTGCGTCTTTGTACATGATATCTCATCTCCCAATCAACGGAATGACTTGAAATTTGGAACTTAAGGTCCTCACACTATAAGGACACGAACAATTTCGATCAAATGCAATTCAAGATGGCGGCTAAAATGGCGGAAATGTTGTCAAAAACAGGGTTTTTCGCGAATTTCTCGGAAACGGTTCCAACGATTTTGATCAAATTTATACCTAAAATAGTCATCGATAAGCTCTATCAACTGCCAGAAGTCCCATATCTGTAAAAATTTCAGGAGCTCCGCCCCATCAATGCAAAGTTCGATTTTAGATTCCCAATTATCAGCCTTCAGATACAATTCAAACAAAAAAAATTAAGTGGAGTAGATTGTGCATGAAAATCTCTATAATTAATGTTCAGTGACATTTTCACCTAAAATTGAAAATAAGCTTTAAATTCGAGAAAATGTGATTATTCAATTGCAAATTATTGTTGATTCTATTAAATCAGTCACTATGAAGAGATAGCAGACCTTATGTGTGTCTCCAGCGTTATTGCCCTGTCACCAGCTGGCTCAAATATTTGAATAGTAGATTTGAGATGTGCGGCACTAGCGTCAGGTGATCTATTTCCATAACGGCAAGGAAAGTTGTGTGAGTGCGCCACACCAGATTTTTCCATTTTATGTATTAATTTTTGTCATAGTCATTCAATCTCAGCTGTTTTCCTTGCATGAAATCAAGCCGGTAAACAGTTGTTTGCAGAACAAATAAACATACGATTCTCATTACAGCATACCGTACTGTAATGGAACCATATGTTTTCTTTACAGTCGAGTATGCTTCCTAGTTCCGAAATAGGAACAGCAAAACTGCTACAAAAAACACCTTCAGCGCTCCAGGTGAAAGTTTTGACAACGTCCACGAAATTCCTAAATCGGAATTTGTTAACTAGGATATGTTCATAGAATGCATGTAGTAACTTCAGCAAAAGCAGGTAATGTTTTATATTTCTCAATTATTCTTCTTTAGATTATTATAACAAAAAATAGTGTACGTTACTTGAACGTTTATGTATTTTGCATTGCTCGAATGAAATTCTAGTCGAGGCATTAGCCGAGTGAAACATCATTCTCGCCTGCAAAAGGCTCCTTACCGTCCATATGAAGTAAGATACTATTTCAATGTTCAATAGATAAATTTTCATTATTGATATTGTACATATTGGTGATTAATTCTATTTCTACATTGTTGATAAACGATCGGGCTACATTGCGGAACAAGAAGAGGATAGCGCTATTATTGGATGATAGACAAGGATAGCAACATCAATGTTAATCAATTACTGTCATTATAACTCACTGTAAAACTTCAATGATAAGCTTTCTAAGTCTCTTATGAGGAAGTGAATCCAGTTTTAGAGCTGAAATTGTATATGAAATTTCGTAAAATACTGATGTAGGCTAGGCCTACATGGATGCAAATCATGTGAGCACGGTTGCCAAGGTGTCTATTTTAGCAACAAACTGTTTACAAGTAAATAAAAATCTGGTGTGGCGCACTCACACAACTTTCCCTGCGTTATAAAAATTGATCAACTGTCCCTGATGTTCCCGAGCATATCAAATGTACTATCCTAAGATCTGAGACAGCTGGTGACGGGACAATAGCGTCCCAGACACACGAAGTCTGCTATCTCTTAATAGTGGATGATTTAATAGAATCAACAGTTGCCAACAGTTTGCAATTGGATAATCACTTTTTCTCGAATTTCGAGCTTATTTTAGGTGGAAATATTACTGAACATTAATTGTAGAGATTTTCATGCTGAATCTATTCCACTCAAAATTTTTTGTTCAAATTGTATCTGAAGCCTGATAATTGGGAATCTAAAATCAAACTTTGCATAGCTGAGGCGGAGCTCCTGAAATTTTTACAGATATGGGACTTGTGGCAGTTGATAGAGCTTATCAATGATTGTTTTAGGTATAAATGTTATCAAAATCGTTGGAGCCGTTTTCGAGAAAATCGCGCAAAAACCCTGTTTTTGACAACATTTTCTCCATTTTAGCCGCCATCTTGAATTGCATTTGATCGAAATTGTTTGTGTCGGATCCTTATGTTGTAAGGACCTTAAGTTCCAAATTTCAAGTCATTCTGTTAATTGGGAGATGAGATATCGTGTACACAAACGCACATACACTCATACACACACACACACACACACACACCACACACACACACACACACACACACACACACACAACCACACACACACACACACACACACACCACACACAACACACACAACACACCACACACACACCCACACACCACACAAACACACACAACACACACACACACACACACACACACACACACACCAACACACACCACACCCACACACACACAACACACACACACACACACACACCACACCACAAACACACACACACACACACACACCACACACACACACACCACACACACACACAACACACACACACACACACACACACACACACACCCACACAACACACACCACAACACACACACACACACACACACCACACACACCACACACACACACACACACCACACACACACACACACACACACAACACACACACACACACACACACACACACACACACACACACACACAACAACACACACACACACACACACACACACACACACACACAACACACACACACACACCACACACACACCACACACACACACACACACACACACACACACACACACACACACACACACACACACAACACACACACACACATCACATATAGACCAATACTCAAAAACCATTTTTTGGACTCAGGAGGCCTTGAAACGTATAGAAATTTAGAAATTGGGGTACCTTAATTTTTTTCGGAAAGCAATACTTTCCTTACCTATGGTAATAGGGCAAAGAAAGTAACAAGTTAGAGTTTTATGATGAATGTTCAAAATTGATGTAGTATTTTATTTTTATCTAGTTCAATATTGTAAACTTTTAATGAATAAAGTGTTCATTACAAAAGCACATTTACAACAATACTTTATGAAATAATCATATAATATACCGTACTTAGTAGCTTCAAACAGATCTATAAACTTTCCTGTATTTCATTTCCACCTCCATCCCCTCCTTCTATTCCTTCTCCTCCTCCGCTTCCAACTCCTCCTCCTCCTCCTCATTGATAATCCATTCTGTCTCCGAGATAATCCTTTGCCAGCCAACTCTGACAAGCACTCACCTATTGACACATCCTCACAATACGACAATAGCCTGCCTGTCATTGTCACAAATGACAATAGCGCATCTCCAGCCTTCAACTATATTGGAGATCAACTTCAAACTATCAGCATCTCCCATACAAAAACACTTACGCTTCCCACATAACAAACACTGACAATTTTTAGGTGGATTTCACTTGAGTAGCTGTTGAATTTTGTAAGAATAACATGGCTTTTTTTCTTGTGAGAATACTGCACTTCAGTTTTGCATTAATGAGCCTTGAAATGGGTTCAGTTTTGAAAGCATGTTGTAACCCAATATTCGGGTATTGTTGAGAAAAGTGGTTTACTAGAAAGGAGATAGAAGAAAAGAAATGAGTAAGGTGAGGAAAGGATTTTGGGGCTGAAGTATTATGGAAAACCAGGTTGTTATAATGTTTGTGAGACAACCTTCTCACATATTCTATAAGGTTTTGCGTTATATTCTATAGGTTAAGTCTTTGTTTCAATTTCCTTGCCCTATTAGCATAGGTAAGGAAAGTATTGCTTTCCAAAAAATTTAAGGTACCCTAATTTCATGTTTTCTATACGTTTCATTTCTTTCCTTGCCCTATTACCATAGGTAAGGAAAAAATTGTTTTCCAAAAAATTTAAAGTACCCTAATTTCATGTTTTCTATACGTTTCAAGGTCCCCTGAGTCCAAAAAAGTGGTTTTTGGTTGTGTGTGTGTGTGTGTGTGTGTGTGTGTGGTGTGTGTGTGTGTGTGTGTGTGTGTGTGTGTGTGTGTGTGTGTGTCTGTGTCTCTGTGAACACGATAACTCCATTCTTAATTAACCGAACTTAAGGTCCTTATACCATGAGGATCCGACAATAAGAAATTCAATAAATTTCAAATCAAAATGGCGGAAAAAATGTTGGATAATGGCTAAAAAACCATATTTTTCACGGTTTTCTCGAAAACTGCTCTAACGATTTCCTTCGAATTTATACCCTAGATAGCTATTTATAAGCCCTATCAACTGACATGAGTCTCATTTCTGGGAAAATTGCAGGAGCTCCGTAATATTCCTGAGAAGAATGAATCTTGTTAAATTTCTATCACGATTTTCTCAAAAATGACTTGACCGATTTTTTTCAGATTCATACCCTGTATAGTTATATATCAGCTCTATTAACTGGCATGAGTCTCCTCCCTGAGAAATCAACAGGGAGAAATCAACCCCATCCTTGAGAAATTTACTTTGTAACCTCCTTCTCGTGCATGAGGAAGGTAGGTAGAGCAGTTTATTCAAAAGAACACAACCATGTCGATATTTTATTTGTAGAACATCTGCTTTGACAACTTTAAAAAAATCTTCAAATTCCATAATTATTCAAACAAAGGAAAATGTACTCTGAAAACAATAACAATAGTACTTATGTAGTTTTGTGTTGTTTTCATGTTGTTTCGGGTTGTTTTCATGTTGATTCATGTTGTTTAGTGTAATCATAGTTTTAATTATTCAGCCGCCAATCGGCATAATGTTATTCCCCGAAATTATCCTCTTTTAAGAATGAGGCTTATAGATCAATGAGCAAGGTTGTGTGAGTTGTGTGAGTGTACCAAACCAGATTTTTATTCTTAAGAATAGAGAATTTTCTCTTTTCATTTGGGTTAGAAAATTATTGAGCTTCAAAATACACTTTCCTTATTTGTAAGTGACGCAATTCAAGAGGCTATGAGTTAAAAGATATGGAATTCTGCATTCTGAAAGATAGAAGAATGTGTTTGTCAAAGTCACAATGTCTAAGTAACAAATTTACTATGTAATTTTTGAAGAGATCACATCAAATATGGGGGAGTAATTTTACATGTCACCGTGACATAAAACCTGTACTAGTGAAACAATACATGATTTTTCGGATATTGAATATTGACTAGACATTACAACAACAAAAATATAAAACAATAACTTGCTCCTCAAAAGCACCAACAACTTTTACTACAACTTTATAAACAACTTGCAAAACAACCCTCCAGTTCCAACAATATTTTATCTTTCCACATTATATATATGGAGTAAAACATAATTATTAAACTCATCCGTGTGACATTTATGTCTTATATTATATTATGACTTATTATATTATCTAAGTTGACTTATATTATGATGAGCGTATTATCTAGGAGAAAAGATAGCATAAGAAGATATCTCAAGTTATATGTCGTTCATGTACCAAATTTATTTAATTATTTATTTATCATTTACAATCAACTTAAGGACAAAGAAACAGACTACATTCCAAAACTTCTTTTCATCCCAATATCATAAAATAAATTGTCCAAATAAAGGTTATGTGCGACTTCCCAATTCTTCACTAATTTCCACATTGAAACAAAACAAAAACATTCAATTAATTTTGAATTTAGAAAGATTAAGATCCGAACTGATAACAAAATTTCTTCTACTTAGTAATCAAAACTGTGGAATAAATATTAATTTCAAATATTTTGTTCCAAAAATTGAAACAATCTTCTCCACTAGGAGCACAGCTGTCTAATTTCAAACCAATTTTTTTTAAGTCAATTTCTGTCGACTGTCGACTAATGTCCATTCCATTATTACTGTTTTGACAGTGTGAGAGTGTAAGAACGGTACAGTATGAGAAATAACTAGCGACAGACATAGGTTCACAAAAAATAACTACTAGAACTATCGGCTTGCGTTAACAGTAACGCCCTAAACATAGACATAAATATACATATACATACCGCCCTTGCAACATAAACGCCCTATACCATGGCATATCATTATAAATGATACAGTATCAACACAATATGTTACAGTTCCAACACAATATGATACAGTGTCAACGCAGTATCATACACTATCAACTCAATGTATCGTATTGAGTTGATGGTGTATCATACTGCGTTGACACTGTATCATATTGTGTTGGAACTGTAACATATTGTGTTGATACTGTATCATTTATAATGATATGCCATGGTATAGGGCGTTTATGTTGCAAGGGCGTAATGTACATGTATATCATCTTCTTCACAAACCATAATTTGGTACAAAACTCCCAAACTTGAGAGATTACCAGCGTCACGAAAAAAATACTAGGACTATCAGCTTGAGTTAACAGTGAAAATTGGAACAGAAACGCCCTATACCATGGCATATCACCATGAATGATACAGTATCAACACAATATGATACAGTATCATCTCATTCACAACACCATAATTTGATACAAAACTTCCAAACTTTGAATGAATACTACAAACCATGGGATCTCTTTCCATGCTATTTTCTCTCCATGGCATTATTCATTTCATTTTTTCCAATTCCATTGAAGATTCTTGAATTTAAAAAGTGGCTCGACACCCAGGAAATGCTGCTACCCATCGACGAAGTTAGGTATTATCACTGAAATAGGAAATATTCACAGAAAAAACACTGAATGGTTGACATTTTCAGAATAACACATCACAGGCTGTGAATAACACATCACGACCAATGATAAGAGAGTAGAACTGGATTGAAATAGTCCCTTTCATATCTACTCTCTCCTGATTGGTTGGCAGTTTTTGATATAACTCTGAATTCAGCCAGTAGACGGCAGCACAAGTTGACTCATATCTCTAACTCCGACTACTCTCTCTCTCTCCTTATTGGTCGACAGTTTGTAATGTGTTATTCTGAAAATATCAACCAATCAGTATATTTTCTTTAATATGTGAATATTTCCTATTTTAGTGATAATAATGACGTGAAATATTTCTTCTATGTTTGGTTTTGAAGTATCTTAATTCGAAAATCTTTTTTTTCTGAAAATAATTGAGGACTGGAAATTTTGTGAAGTGAACAACTACAAGATTTTTGGACTATGTGTTACCCTACCTAAATTTTACCCTATTTCTTAATAAAATTAGAAACGATTTCGTAAATGTTACCCTATTTCTTCTATGTTTGGTTTTAAAGCAACTAAATTTGAAAATCATTTTCGTGAAAATAAAAATTAACGATTTGAAGTGAACAACTACAAGACTCAACCTATTCCAGACTATGTGTAACCTTATCTACATTTAGGAGAGGAATAGCACAAGGTTACCTTATTTTTTCTCTCCCTATAATTTTGATGATGTACTTATTGTATTAATCAATAAAGAATCAAAACTAAAGTTTGTGATGTGCTATTCTGAAAATGCCAACCAATCAGTATAAACACTCTCATACACACCAACGATTTCCATTACCTGTCTAGAGAAGAAAAAAAATCATTGGAAAACAGGAGTTCAACGCAGTGGGTTTTCATATATCCTTTGATTGATTCTTTATTGATTCATACAACAATTGTACATCATCAAGAATTATAGCGAGAGAAAAAAATAAGGTAACCTTGTGCAATTCCTCTCCCAAATTTAGATGAGGTTACAACATATATTCTGAAAAAAGGTCAAGAAGGTTCGGTTTCCGAGATCGGGATTCAGCTAAGTCCTAGACTTTAATCAGATGGTGTCAGAAAATTAGCTTTCCAAAACGGGGCGTAGTCGCAGCTCTCATAACAGTAGTCATAGTTTCTATTTTCTCATTTCTATAATTGGAAACGTTTTTCCTTGACGAAATTAGACATTCCTAAATAATTCAAAATAGATGAAACTTTACACCATTTTCTCTTTATTTTATTATGTTTACAATTTCCTAGTTTTTCGAAATTTAATTCAAACGTGACTATGACAATGACTGCGACTACACAATTTTGGAAATAGTTATTTGTGCATCTAGGGACTAAAGTGCAACTTTTTCTCCCTGAGGGAAACTGTTGTCGCCCGATGGCGTAGCCGAGGGCGACAATTTCCCTGAGGGAGAATAAGTACTTTAGTCCCGTGATGCACACAACATTTTTCCTCCACCTACACCAATACCTATAACAATGAATAATTTTACTACATCTTCCGACAATATGCGAGACAATAGGTACCAGTGACTGCTGTGGCTGCTATAGTGAGCAGAGGTGCAACCCAGCACAACGCGCTAATTATTATCATTGTTATGGGCAATTATCATTCTTCACTCGCGGCGTTGTCGGACTTCTTCCCATGTTAATCTTATGGGTTTATTTTTACTCCCTTTGGGAGTAAAAGTGATCACTTTTCCCGCTGGGAATTATTTTTAGTCCATGGAGGAAAAGTAGTACTTAGTATTCGATTCAGGGTGTAAAATGAGACTTTTGATAGTAGGTGGAGGAAAACCAATTTCTGACTCCAGCTGTTTAAAGTCTAGGACTTAGCTGAATCCCGAGCTCGGAAACCGGCCCAACGTCTTGTAGTTAGTTACTTCACAAAATTTTCAGTCCTTAATTATTTTCACAAAGTAGATTTCTCAATTTAGATGTTCCAAAACTAAACATAGAAGAAAAGTTGCATATTATTATCACTAAAATAGGCAATATTCACATATTGATTATACAATGCATTGATTGGGATATATATATATATATATATATATATATATATATATATATATATAATATATATTGATTCATATTCACATCCTTTTTATTCAATATTAATTCATAAACTATCCCTTTGTCTAATTGAGTATTTCCACAGAACCCTTTAATTTATCTCTTTCCTGTAAAGGGCTACTTGTAATATAATATAGAGAAAATAA
>NC_052516.1:2480190-2567054 GCF_014356525.2 Nilaparvata lugens | reverse complement strand
CGCATGTATTCATTATCCTATGTTTATTTGTACCATGCATTGTATAGTTTAGCTAAATATTCATTGAGCACTAATTTAATTTCCCATCTCAGCTTCCCCTATCTTGTTAATTCTCTATCACTTCTGAATTAGACCGGATTTAGAGAGTGAACAAACTGATTTTGTAGTGAGTATGGATAACGTTTACAGCCTCTAATTCGGATTCAAAATTGAGTTCATGACTTCAAAAATTGTATTCAGAGCATGAACGTGTTGGGTTTATAAGTTGATTTGATGAAGTATTCACTTGGTTTTCTCCATATTTATTTATCTACGAATCAAGTTTATAACTCAATACAAATGATAGGGAAGAATGTAACAATCGGGCCAAATTGTTACTTTGCTAAAAGCTGATAGATTTTGTCTTCCAAACCCTACTTCTATTATAATATTGAGCGAGCAATTCTGTATATTTGATTTTTAATACCTGGTTATTTATGTTTAACGGATCTCGAAACGGCTCTAACGATTCACACAAATTTGGAACATAGTTTATGATAAAAAATTCGTTTGCTCTAGGTCTCTCATCCTGGGAAAGTTCGCTGAAGGACATTAGAAGGATAATTCATCCTTGGCTGAACAGCTGTGGATAGTAAAAAAGCGAGTGAGCGAGTCAGTATGTGAAAAATCAAAATATAAGATGACATATAGCCAGCTGTGCAATATAAACACGATCATTTTAGAGAATTGTGTTCTGTTTATCAATAAATAAAAATAACGAGCGAAGCTCGGTGCTCCGATATTCATATTTTTATTTCATCAATTTCTAATTCAAAAATTACATGAGCCAGAAATATCTAATAACTATGGCCAGAGAAAACTTCTATAATTGTAATTCTGTGCTATGGCTTAGAAACTGAATTAAATGAGTTCGAAATAATACACTCAATAAGCACTGAAACATTATCATTTCCAGTCATTATTAAAATAGAAATTTAATCCAGAGAAGAAACACAAACGTCCCCGGAACATTCCAAATACTGTGTATCAGTTCCTGGGTTCAAACCCTCTTATTACCAAAAGTTTTTTAATCGGATCACTCCCGTGTTATCGGATGGGCACGTTAAACTGTCGGTCCCGGCTGAAGTATGACAGTGGTAAGGCCCATTGACGGCTTAAATGATATATTCAGGCGGTGGGACCTTCCCGCAAGGGATTCCACACCAACAAAAGCCATACGAATTTACTTTTTCGCCACACTTGGATGTAATGAGCTGGTTTACGTGCGTCATATGGAGGCCGAAAGTGATTGTTTTCCGACCAGGCCGGTAAAACTTTACAGCCCTAGGGCTGTAAAATGACCTTGAATAACAGCTGATCGTGTCCGATCTCACAAAAATCATGGAGAGATAATCTCATAATGACTGTAATAATCTATATAATTATGTATCGTGAATCGCGGTATTATGTCTATAATAATATTTTATAATTACTGTTTCATATTTAATATTTATTATTGTGTTTTTGATATCAAACAATAGAATACGATGATATCCATAGCCTCAACAATATAATGTTGGCTACATTGTCCATTGTCAGAAAGGTACGTATCGCAAGTCTTTAAAAGTGAAGAATCGAATTTGAAATCAAAGTACAATAATTGTATCGATATTTAAAAGTGGTAGAGTAATAATTGTTTCTTTTTTATTATCGAATTCCACTTCTTAATGCATACAATCAACAATAATAATAGGAAAATACAGCAGAGATCTAAAGTTTAAGGTAAGCCTACTGGTGAAACTCAGCCTTGACTAAAAAATTCCTAGTAATTTTTCCGTAATTCATTATTAAAACTTTTAGATAATTTTTCTTCAATATCAAACCATATAGAGAAAACATTAGGCCCACTCAAGATGAATCTTCGAATGTTTTCTCTATGATTTAACTATTTTCAGAGCAATATTTTGTTGTGAAAATGCCGGCAAACCGGCTTAAAGTTTGCCGCTATAGGCTACACTATATTATAGTAGCCTACATACGTTACCTGACTTACAGGCCATTCGATCAAAGGGCAATGGCCGAGAGTGTAAAGGCGTGTACTCAAAAGCTCTAAGCTCAGTGAATTACAAACATGATCTAGGTTCGAACCTCGGTCAGTGACATTTTTTTTGTCGATGAATTTCGACTTTTATTAGCTATTTTTTATATTAGTTACCGTATTTAAATTTCAATCATTTTTTAGATATATTTGAGACAAAACTGTGAAATATGCAATTATATTAATTTTTTAATCACATTATTTCACAATAGTAATGAAAATTCTATTCATCCATCTATCCATGAGATATTGCACCAGGCGCAAAGAGCGAGCTATAAAAATTCAAACAATTATTCGAAATATTAATAGTATAAAAATATTGTCACTATTGTAAATCATTAATTAGTATATATTGAAATTAATTGACAGTGAAAGTTGTCATAACCAAGATTCAAACTATCAAAATAGGCTGTTTGAATTTTATTATTTTTTAATTTCTCATATATTGGAAGTTTTTTTTTGGTGTGGCGAAAAATAGCGTTCGCACCATGGGCAAAAATGTATTTCCGGCTCTCAATCTTTTCTAGTCCTCGGCCTACGGCCTCGGACTTAAAAACCGATTTCGAGCCGGAAATATCTCATTTTCGGCCTAGGTGCGAAATATACTATACTGTGTCTCGGAAAATTAAATAAAATAAGAATAATTAACTCAATAATCACTAACACATGAACATTTTCAGTTATCTTGAGATAGAAAAAAAATTAATCCAAAAAATCCTAAATAAATGCTGTAAATCACCCCGAAGACTTCTGCTACTGCAGACATTGACAACAGGGTTAACAGCTAGATGGAAATTCGATGAGAACTACTATACAAAAATTAGTTGCCAGCCCGGAAATCGAACCCGGTACCTCCCAATTGCTAGTCAGGAATGCTTACCCTTACACCAAACTGACAATCTCTGGATAGCAGTGCTGATTTTATACGAAGCCATAGCGGCCAACCAGTTTACAGATGGAATTATAATAGAGAATGCTTTATTCCAATGCCAATTAATATATAATATTATTTAAACGAAAATCCTAATAAATGCTGTAAATCACCCCGAAGACTTCTGCTACTGCAGACATTGACAGTTGGTTAACAGCTAGATGGAAATTCGATGAGAATTACTATCCAAAAATTAGTTGTTAACCCCGTTGTCAATGTCTGCAGTAGCAGAAGTCTTCAGGGTGATTTACAGCATTTATTTAGGATTTTCGTTAAATAATAATTATATATTAATTAGCATTGGAATAAAAATGCATTTAATTCCATCTGTAATCCAAAAAAATCAATCCAGAGAAGAAACACGACTTACACTTGAAAATCTCAAACTTTCCCGAAAAATTCCACCAAAAACACACCGAAAAAGCCTCAAATCCAAGGGGAGCAAAACGAAATTCCAGAGATTTTCAAGCGTAGCATCATCAAAAGGACAGAGCTGAGGCTGAGGAGGTCGGCCACAAAAGAATATGATATTACCAGCCATTACCAGTCGAGGCAGGCACGTGGTTCCACAAGATAAGATAAGATAAGAAATGAAGAGCTTTGAGAGCCGCTAAGAAAAAGAAGACAAAAGAAGGAGGAGGAGGAGAAGAAGAAGAAGAAGATGATGATGATGATGATGATGAAGAAGAAGAAGAAGAAGAAGAAGAAGAAGAAGGAGAAGGAGAAGGAGATGGAGAAGAAGAAGAAGAAGATGCTGAAGGAGAAGAAGAAGAAGATGTGTAGCGGTGGATGTAGAAGAAGATACAGATGAAAAGAAGAAGGAGAAAGGATGAGGTAAGAATGAAACAATAAACGTTGAGGAGAAGAAAAAGAAAAAGGAAGAGACGAAGAAGAAAGAGAACAGCATGGAGAAGAGAAGAGGTGAAGAAGGAATAGCAGCCGAAGACGGAGAATTTGAGGACGAAGAATTGAATAATTAGGAGGAAAAGAAAATTGAAAAGTGAAAAAGAAAATAGAGGATAAATAATTATGAAAATCAAGAGGGATAGAAGAGGAGTAAGAGGAGGAGAGGAAGAGAGCGGAGAAGATAAAGATTAGCAGAAAAAGAAAAGAAGAAGAAGAAGAAGAAGAAGAAGAAGAAGAAGAAGAAGAAGATGCTGTAGGAGGAGAAGAAGAAGAAGGAAAGCAGAGTGGGAAAAGCAGCCGAAGACGCAGAATTTGAGGACAAAGAAGAGAATTAGGAGGAAAAGAAAATTGAAAAGTGAAAAAGAAAATAGAGAAAAAAAAATTAGGAAAATGAAAAGGGATAGAAGAGGAGTAAGAGGAGGAGAGGATGAGAGCGGAGAAGAATAATGATTAGCAGAAGAAGAAGAAGAAGAAGAAGAAGAAGAAGAAGAGGAAAAAGAAGAAGAGGAAAAAGAAGGAGAGGAGAAAGAATAAATGCAGCTGAAAGAGATAGCCATCTTGAGAGATGCTGTTACGCTCTCTACCCAACATGACATAAAGTTGTGACAGCCAAATCTCACAAAGTCCGCCTTGTGTGTGTCCTGCTTTTTTTCCAAAATTGTGCTCACAGATATTTTGGTTTTTGAGTGGTGTGCTCCTCCTCCTCCTCCTCCTCCTCCACTTTATTTTCCACACATTTTCTTTGAATCGGAGGGATTTCTGTAATCAGTGGTGGCTATCTGAAGCATGCCAAAGATCTATACATAGTAGATGATCGTTGATAATATGCTACAGCTCTTGAAAGACATAGATCGGTGGTATAGATTGAAGAAGGAGATGTGATGATCATTTTGGTGACAAGGATGAAAAAAAGAGGAGGAGGAGGAGAAGGAGAAGGATGAGGAGGATGAGTAAGGGGGAGGAAGAGGAGGAGGTGGAGGAGGAGGAGTGAAACGGTAGGAAGAAGGAGCGGGATGTGTCATAGTAAGGTCTACTTGATAATGCCAGTATTTGATTGACCGAGCGAAGTGAGATCTAAGATTCAAGACGACGGTTAAGCATTCCTCTACGTTTTATGTATGTACGAGGGTAGGCTGATAACTAATGCACACATGCTTGTATGTTTTTGTCAGCTGTATAATTCAGCTGTGAATATTGTCTATTTTAAAAATAACTGAGTGTTATAATTTTTTATTATTATGGTATTTGGAACACCCTATTTCAAAAGAATGGTTTGTATGAATATTTTTGGACTGAAAATTTTGTGGAAATCTAGAAGACATGTCCTCATTTCGGACTTTTAATGTTACCTAAATTTGGGAAAGAAATAGTACAAGATATTCTTAGATTTTCTCTCCCGATCTGTGCTTCATTTTGAGAAAGAATATAGAATGTCCATATCGTTATTATGTTTGTTTTATTCTCAGTTCATTATTACTTGAAAAATCAGATTATAGAATAAGAAGATTCACTATTGATCAGCTGTCGAGTGGATTATTAATTGCATGCGATGACGCAAGCATTAGTGCCGGTTGCACAAAGGTCGGTTGAATTTGAATCATGATTAATTTCACGAGAACTAATCAGAGATTCCCTATTTTCGAAAAAGCCTTCTCCGATTGGTTTTCTTGAAATTAATCACCATTAAAATACAATCGGCTTTTGTGCAACCGGGCCCAAGTAACATAGTATTTTCTCTCGACCTTTCTCAGCTTTCAACTCGGGCTCACCAGTTGACAGTCTGTATTTCTTGTAGGAAATTCGCTTCTGGTGATAGTTGTTTACAACAGATGATTAGTATCTATTAGTAAATATTCATATATGCCTATTCCAACCTTAGACTCATTCTCGCACACAGGCAGTAATGCCTCTGCGAGAGTAAATATTTCTTAATATATATTTGTATATCTGCTGTCATTTCTGTGATGCTGACATTGTCTTATTTTTATTGTAAAGTGTATTCTTATTTTATGATGTAGGCTACCACTGTGATTGCTTGTAAAACTTGTGAAGTAAATAACTTTTTGAATTGAATTGAATTGAATTGGATTGAATTGTCGATACTTCAACTCAATTGGCCGTTTTTATACCGATATCTAGCCGACTCAACACGACAGGACAGAATTCACTCTGATGCACAGTATCTGTGTAATTTACAACTGCGCAAGGTCTTTTGTTCACAGAACTAGTAGTAATTGCACGAGTCTGAGCGAGTTCTTACTTTTGACTTACTGAAGGCCAAAGTCGTTGTCCATCTGTTTGTATGTTCTACAATAACTTTAGAAATAATTGATCAATCAACTTCAAATTTTGAACACGTATTCATCGAACCTTTTTACAGATCAAGTTTGTTCGACAACAAAATTTAATCACTCTTTTGTCTTTTTTCAGGATATAATAATAATAACATTGAAAGTGCATAAGAAAAAATCTGGTGTGACGCACTCACACAAATAATAGGTAATAGGGCAAGGAAAGTAGAAAATTGTTTTGATTTATCATTTAGTCAACTGAAGAATTCATTGCATGCAATTATAACAGTTTTCCCATTCATTCATTCATAAAATCAGCCTACGCTATTTGGAAGATATCACACAGACAGAATTTCATGTGTTTACACATGATTTCAGCTGGTTGATATACAACATCTATATATATAAAAGCGAAATGGCACTCACTCACTGACTGACTGACTCACTCACTCACTCACTCACTCACTCACTCGCATAACTAAAAATCTACCGGACCAAAAACGTTCAAATTTGGTAGTATGTTCAGTTGGCCCATTAGAGGCGCACTAAGAATCTTTGGCAATATTTTAACTCTAAGGGTTGTTTTTAAGGGTTTAAAGTTCGTCTTTTAGCATTATATTCTTCTTCTCCAATCTCTTAATTTATAATTGAAATTTCATATCATATGTTACTATAGAACGATAATCTAGATAGAGTACCTGTTCGAAACAGTTGTTAACTGGCGACTAAATTAATAATTTTGTCAGTTTGGCATTAAGTTGAGTTGACTTTGTTAGGTTGGCACCAAGTTGAAGATTTAAATGCATTTATCGCGGAAAAATTGATTGGGCACTGCTACTTCAATCCTGGGAATCGCTTCGCTCGCCATATCCGTTTAGCCAGACGTTTAGTCTGGACCCCCGACTGGATTGTTCTAACATATGATAAAAATGCTCAAATGAAAAATGCAGGCGAGCGAAGCGAGCCTGCTGATCTCATTCTTGGACGATCCAGCCGGGGGTCCAGGGGGCGGATATGGCGAGCGAAGCGAGCCTGACGGCTAGTAATTAATATAATCGTACAACTTTTACATCAACAAGCTGATACGGGTTGAGATATCAATGAGAGGTTTTTGCTATTCAATTTTTCTTGTAACTCTGTATCAAAATCATGACCACCTACTTACTACATGATAACCTCTCATCTGGAAAAAAGGAATTTGGATCCATATAAGTGACAAAGCAGTTGCGACAGAGTAATTTCCCATTTGAAATAGGATACCGTACCCAATGGAACCTCCTGTTAAATTATCCTTGTAGAAGAAATATTTCCATAATTTTCATCAACTCTGTATAAAATTTAAAGTTGCGGGTTTCAAGGATTACAACAGTTCTTCAGCGAGTTCTTCAATCCAGGGGGTTCCTAGTAGATAGCTACAGTAGTAATAAAGTGGCATATTTATTTCTACATTGATAATTACAATATAATTCTCTTATGAATGATTGGGAAAGGACCAACAGGCTCAAAGCCCAAAACTGTTTCTTCACTAAATTTAGATGAGAATTGTCCAAAAATAGGTTATGGTTACACTTCATGATTTTGGAGTTTAAAAATGGTTTTGTCGGTAAATTTATGAAGATTCAGATTGATTCAAATGTAGAGATGATTGAGAAGAAGCAGGGAGAAGTAATAAATGAGTAAGAAAGAGAAGTGAAAATGAGAAGACATTGGAGGATCTGAAAGATCTAGAAGAGAAAGAAGGTGAAGAAAAAAGCAAGAGCAGATGACCAACTGGAAGAAGATGATAGAGCTGAAGCTGAAGAAGAAGGAGAAGAAGAAGAGGAATGAGAGGAGACAACATAATAAAGCAGCAGACGCTGATGTGAACATAGATGACAAATTCGATAAGAGCAATAAAAAGATAAGAGACCGCTGATAAGGAGAAAGAGAGAGACGTGGACATCACACCGAAATTTGTGAATTCCTTTGTCGAGGTGAGAATTGAGGATGGGGAGAGACAGAAGATATAAATAAATAAGGGATGAAGTGAGACAGAAAATACAGAAGAAAATCCGGAGAAGACTTGAAAGTGAGTTGTGACGTAGAAGCAGATGGATCAGAGTGAAAAATAGTGGTGGAAAAGGGAAGAAAAAAAGGAGAAGAAGAAGAAGAAGAAGAAGAAGAAGAAGAAGAAGAAGAAGAAGAAGAAGAAGAAGAAGAAGAAGAAGAAGAAGAAGAAGAAGGAAGAAGAAGAAGAAGAGAAGAAGAAGAAGGAAGAAGAAGAGAAGAAGAAGAAGAAGAAGAAGAAGAAGAAGAAGAAGAGAAGAAGAAGAAGAAGAAGAAGAAGAAGAAGAAGAAGAAGAAGTAGAAGAAGAAGGAGAAGAAGAAGAAGAAGAAGAAGAAGAAGAAGAAGAAGAAGAAGAAGAAGAAGAAGAATAAGAGGAAGAAGAAGAAGAAGATGATGAGGAGAAGGAAAAGCAGAAAAATGGAGGAGAGGAGGAATTGAATTGAATCGCTGCCTCTATTAAAAAGGAAGGGAGAGGAAGGAAGAAGAAAAAGACAAAGAGAATAAGATGACTAAGGATAAGATCAAAGGAAATAAGAGGAAAATGATGAGGGGCAGGAGAAGCAGGAGAAAAAGTGAAGAAAAATGAAAAGTAGCAAAAAAAGAGAAGTATAAGAAGAATGAGGAGCAGTGAAACGATGAGGAGGAGAGGAAGAAGAAGGGTGAGGAGAAGGAGAAGGAGTAGAAATACAGGACAAAAAGACGGATGAAAGAAGAGAAGGGACAGGAAGGAGGAAGAAAAGGACAAGAAGAATGAGATGACTAAGGAAAAGAACAAAGAAGAATGAGAGGAGAAATCAAGAAAGTGGATGGTAGAAAGGAATGTGAAGGAGAAGGAGAATGAAATGACTAAGGAGAAGAACAAAGAAAAATCCCGAAAGTGGATGGTGGAAAGAAAATAATGTAAACATGAAAAGAACCGTCATAAATCCAAAAACCGCTGTTATACAACGTAAGTAGTGAGGAGTATATAATATTATTATTTTTACAAAAAGTGAGAATATTGTACAAAAATTGAGAGAAAATATATGAAGAACAAGGTGAAGTGGTGAAGGTATATGATAAGATGATGGAAAACATAAAGAAGATGTAGAACATTTAGAATAAGGAGATGGGACACACAGAGAAAATGAAGAACACAGAGAAAATAAAAGAGGAAGAACATAAAAAAGAACTGGGAGAAGAGTATTTCTATAAAGAGCGCTACGTAGCAGCGTTGATCTCAGATAAAGATTATGATCATGCACTTTTGTAGACTTAGCTAAGGCTTTTGACGGCACCACTTTTGAGATGAAATGAAATGCTGATCCTAATCATGTGGTGTGCCATTAGTGGGGATTTACTGGTGATAGAATTTTTTTTGAAAAAACTAAGCCCTTTTCAGTGAGTTTTCACGTATTTGAGGGTTTCTCTCGATTTCGAAAGTGTATCTATACCATGATGTTGTCAATACCACAGGTATTGTTTCTCTGGTCTTATCTCTCACATCTCAAGATCTCAACTTTTCATAACTACTGTACTTCACTGTGCAAGACAATGCCAGAGACAAACGAATATTCGTCTCTCTAGTACTCTATTTCTATAAGTCAATATTAATTATATTCCCTCTATAGTGACAATAGGTGCACGTTAAAGTACACGGCAGTGTATAATGTCAATGGAAAAGATATGACTACAATGTTGCCGATCCTCTGCCTTCCCACTGCCTTCCAAAGAAGATAGCTGATTCCGGTACATCTGATGTAATAATAACTGTTCGCTATTGATGTTTTAAAACTTCATTGACCGAGCGAAGTGAGGTCTAAAGGTGCGTACAGATATACGCGCCGCGAACGTGAGAAATTCACTTTTAATCAGCTGACTATATCTGTATTTTTACAGAAACGGTAAGATACAGATATAAAAAGCTTGGCATCAGCTGATTAAAAGTGAATTGCTCATGTTCGCGGCGCGTATACCTGTATGCACCTTAAGATTTAAGTCGACGGTTTTGCATTCTTTTTATGTTTAAATGTTTTTTGTTTTTCTGTTTATATTTATGTTCCGCATTTACAGCGAAACACGGCAATAGATTTTCATGAAATTTGACAGGTATGTTCCTTTTTGAATTTCGCGTCGACGTATACATAAGGTTTTTAGAAATGTTGCATTATAAAGATAATAGAAAAGGAAAAGGAGTCTCCTTCTAACGCCAATATTACTGTGAAAATCAAACCATGGAATTATTTATCATTAATCAGCTGTCGAGTGGATTATTAATTGCATGCGTCATTTCATGCACTTAATTTCTCAATTTAACTTGGTAAAAAATCAGGTATTGTGTGTACTATCAATTGCATGCCTCATTGCATGCAATGTTTATGCACTATTGATTCCATGCAATAACGCATGCAATTAATAACTAAAATAACATAGTTTTGCCTCTGGACCTTTCTCTGCTTCCAACTCGGGCTGACCTGTTGCCAGTATGTCTTGTAGAAGATTAGCTTTTGATGTTAGCATTTCTGATACACCAACCCCAACAGCCATTATCGTTTTCACACCGATATCTCGCCGACCCGACATACAGACAGGATTTACTCTGATGGACAGTATAAGAGGAGGCTGTGATTTATAACTGCGCGAGGTCTACTGTTCACAGAACTACTAGTATATATTTTCTTCGTCAAGAGAATATATTTCTCGATTATTTAAAAATAAAATTTTATTAGTGAGTATAGATATTTTAAAACTAATATCTCAAATTGTGTCAATAAATTGATTGTTTTTGCGATATCAAGTCATTTTCATTTGATAAGGATATCTTCTACCACATAACATTACCAACAACACAAAAAGATGAATCTCATCTAATCTAATAGATGAAATGAGGAATAGATGAACGATAAGAGAATAGAAACTATTGGAAACTATGAGCAACCTCTCAAGAAATTATAAACTACTCAAGAAATAATTATTGTTAAACGAAAATTCAAATCTTCCAAAAATTATTGATTCATTAGCATTTGAATAAAAAGCAATTTCTCAGTAATTTCCTTCCATCTGTACTCAAGAAATGATAAACTACACTCAGAATACACACATACTTTCCAAACTATCTACTGTATTCCCAATCCCCTATCTAATCTCATCTATCACTAAATTAACGACTCAAAACCCAGTGACTCCTCAACCTTATCCCATCAAAACTCGAAAACAATCCGGGGTCTCAACACCCTCCCCAAATTAAATCACCACTTGCCAGAATTACCAGAATCAAATCTGGTCCCCAAGGTGGGATGCCAGGTCCCTGGGGGTTCCAAACTACCCCTAAGACACCCCCAAAACGGCTGCAAGTAAACCCCTCAATTTAGCATCATGGGGTGGGACGAACCCCTCTATCAACCCTGGTTAACTAGCTGGGGGTTCAGATTTACTTCAAACAGGGTCAGTATTGGTTGGACGGTGAATCACTAATGCTATTTATGGAGAATTCTGACAGTAAAAGGTGAACTCAGAGGTTGATGCTAGAGTACAATTTACTATGAACAGTGTCAGCATTAGTTAAATGAGAAACACAGATGCTCCCCATGGAGGATTCTGACAGTTGAAAGTGAATCTTCTCATTGAAGTCATTCTGCATTCAAAAAGATCGAAGCAGCATTTATATAGCGAGGTCCACGTTATAATGGCAGTGTTTGATTAGCAATGGTATTGCTATCCTTGTCTATCATTCAACAAAGCGGAACGCGCTATCTCTTTCCCGCTTAGCTCTGTTGATAGATCGTCTGTTAACAATGTAGAATTGATAATCATTTTAAAAAATATTTCATCATAATTATGAAATTGTTTTGTTTTGTTTCGGAGTGATCCGTGGTCTAGTGGATAGAGTAGCCTAGAGATCCCGGGTTCAAAACGTCTCACAACCAAAAGTTTTTTAACCAGATCACTCCCGTGTTATCGGATGGGCACGTTAAACTGTCGGTCCCGGCTGAAGTATGACAGTCGTAAGGCCCATTGACGGCTCAAATTATATATTCAGGCGGTGGGACCTTCCCGCAAGGGACACCCCACCAACAAAAGCCATACGAATTTACTTTTTTTATAATTATGAAAGAAAGAAAGAAAGAAATATTTATTGCCAAAATCATTAAACAAACTTTACAAATGTGAAAAATATAAAAATTTCATATACAATACATTGCAAAAACTTGAAATTAAAATATTTTCCATTTAAAAATCGATTATAATATAATATTATTATATTATATATAATCGATTATATATAATGAAAATTCATTATGAAATTGTAATAGAGTGGATATTGAGTAGGAACTTTGTGTATCTTATATTATTTTTCAGGTTATTGAACTGGAATGAACTTTGTTTTTTACTGTATGTTGAACCCTGCGTTCTCAGTGTGGGAATTGATTATATCTTGTTGGAATTTGCTAACTTGTCAAAATTATTGAAAAAAATTGAAGTTTGATAAAATATTATTGATTATTTGAAACTAGAATGAACAGTTAATATTACATCAATAAACCTGTATCAGCTACCGTCTATGGAAGGCATTGACAACACAGAGGATCTTATTATATAGCAGATGTGATGATATAAGTAGATATAGATAAGATAGATATAGATATAAGATAATAATAGTCCTGTGTTATTGGGATAGACTTTAGCAATAGAAATTAATATTTAGGATAAGAATAAGAGAACAAAACTAATGGTTTGTCCTAGTGACTAGTTTAAGGCTGTGCAAAGGCTAAAAATAAACTTTCTACTCGTGATATTTTACAAAGTTTTTCGATTTGTATATCATCCAGCTATCAGAATGAAAAAGTTTTCTCAGGAAAACATTTTCTCTCTGATCATTACTTTTTGAGATATGAGCGCCTAAAATTTAAAATTTTGGGACAGAACATTTCAAATTCGGTAAGAGATAAATCCATGAGATTTAGAGGATAGATTCTTTATGGTATTGTCGATCTGGTAGAACAAAAAATTTTCTGAAAATATCAATTTTTAAGATAGTTATTCAATTCACTAAAAATAACTTTTAGTTGAGTTATTTTTAGTAAATTGAATAACTATCTTAAAAATTGATATTTTCAGAAAATTTTTTGTTTTACCAGATCAACAATACCATAAAGAATCTATCCTCTAAATCTCATGGATTTATCTCTTACCGAATTTGAAATGTTCTATCCTAAAATTTTAAATTTTAGGCACTCATACCTCAAAAAGTAATGATCAGAGAAAAAATGTTTTCCTGAGAAAACTTTTTTATTCTGATAGCTTGATGATATACAAATCGAAAAACTTTGTAAAATATCACGAGTAGAAAGTTTATTTTTAGCCTTTGCACAGCCTTAAATAGAAATAATAAAAAAATATTGTTAAACTAGGATCCGGCAACTAGCTAGATAAGGATAGCGCTATATGTTTTGTCGAACGATAGACAAGGATAACAACACCATTGTCAATCGAATATTGTCATTATAACGTGGACCTCACTATAGAATCTAACTAACAGAGATGAACTCGTGACTTGTTAACGGTGTCTGACACGAACCCTAATCACAATCTTCCATGATTAGAAGGTTCCAAAAAAAGATTTTCAAAAAAATTGAGTGAATTCTTATAACTGAATTGACAGATTGGGATGACAGGTTCAGGACCCACCCTCAGCTGTCAAAGGGGTGGAGCATTTGATTAAGATGTGGAATCTCTCTATCATTAACAGATAACAATTTGTAGCTCTGGGGTGTTGATTATAACGTATGATTCATTATAAACTGACAGCTTCCCTGATAAATAACATCTATGCTTCCCTCAACCAATGCTTACTGACTGACGTGAACCTTGCTCTAACAATTTGGATTTTCAAGGTGTCGAATCAAACTATCGTGAGGTCCACGTTATAATGGCAGTGGAGAAAGATGGAAGAGCAACGTTGCCGATCCTCTGTCTTGCGAATGCCTTCTAAAGACGATAGCTGATACAGGTTTAGTGATGTAATACTAACCGTTCATTCTCGTTTAAAATAATCAATTATTGACCGAGCGAAGTGAGGTCTAAGATTCAAGTCGACGGTTTGGCATTTCTCTTAATGTTTAAATGTTTGAATGCTTGGATGTTTAAATGTTTATGTGTTGCGCATTTACGGCGAAACGCGGTAATAGATTTTCATGAAATTTGACAGGTATGTTCCTTTTTAAATTGCGCGTCGAGGTATATACAAGGTTTTTGGAAATTTTGCATTTCAAGGATAATATAAAAGGAAAAAGGAGTTTCCTTCATACGCCAATATTAGAGTAAAAATCAGACTATATAATTATCTTCTCTTCTCTATCTCTATCTCTATCTCTATCTCTTCTCTATCTCTATCTCTTCTCTATCTCTATACTTTATAAAAGGCTAAGCCCCGACAGACTGAAATCACACCACAGCCCAAACTAATGAGCCTAAAAACTTGAAATTTTGCACGATTGTTTATGGTAGCCTGAAAACATCCACTAAGAAAGGATTTTCAGAAATTTGCCCCCCTGAGGGAGCTAGGACCCCCCCAAAATTTTGTACTTTTTAACCGCTCATTGCACAGCAAAGTCATGGGGAACTTTTTTGTTCAGCTACGAAAAAAAATTAGATCTATGCAGAAAAATTTCGATCAGGAGCACAGGGGGGTCCAGGAGAGGGCATTTTTCGAAAATTTGATGTAAAATCACACTACAGCTCAAACTAATTGTCCTACAGACTTGAAACTTTGCACAAATATTCTTCAAACATGCTAGACGCGCACTAAGAACGGATTTTGAGATATATTGCCTCTAAGGGTTTCAAAGGATGAAAAAGGATCCTATTAAGTAAGGTTATGAACATGGTAAGGTGAGTGCCACATGAAAATGAAATAATTTATTTATTGACATGTGATATTCTAACATATGTTGTAATCATTGGAAATAACAGAATAATATGATAGAAATTCAAAAGAGAACATCTGTTCTGTTATTGCTTTCTACCTGATTCCACTCAACCTCAATAATATTGTTCTGATAATTGATAAATATGTTTGATATTATTATTAATTTAATAAAAGTATTGTTTTGATAATCAATATTTTTTTCACAAACTCTGTATAATAATATGGCGAATGTGAAACAGCTGCATCAAAGAAATTATGTCAACAACATATGTTTAGGAAAACCATAGTTTTGAACTTCATTTTCCTGATGCAATGTATAGGCCCAATGTATGGATTATTAATTTTTCAGCTAGAACAGTTTTTTGAGACTGCTAAATAAACGTCTACAGTTTTATCAATGCTGTATCGGCAATACAAAAACGCATGCAGTTAATATGTCTTTAAATAAAGGTGTTGACATTCACATGAATTAATTATTCTCTACCATTTTTATTTTATTACAATTTCAAAATTATTCGAGCCATGATAGAATTATTGACTCACTGTAGAGTCAGTCGAAAATTTCAATATTGAAATGAGGGGTATTTTGGCAAGCTGAACAAAAAATAAGATCCTATGCACCTTTTCGATATTTCCTCAAATGAAAAATGAGTTTTGTGGGTTGTCAAAACTCCCCCTGAAAGGGAAACTATTCAACTTATCCTATCGTTTAGTAAATTATAAATGATTTCTGCGTTCGAATCGAACTCTCTAAATGGAGGTAGAATGATAAGGTTGACAACTTTCAGTTCTGTTGTTTTAACATTTTTTTAAATCACTTTCAAAAAGTTCATGTAGCACCTACTATGTGTTCGAGAAACTTCTGGGGCTATCATAGTTTCAGAACTATTCTGTTCCACACTCCTATCTCTTGCAGTCGTTAACCATATCTATAATAAAATAAAGAGTTGGCTTATACACGTACGGGATAGGAAAATTATGTTTGACGCATTATCACGTCTGAACTTCTGGACTAATCAACTTGAAATTTTGCATACAGGCTAGATTCTTAATTGACCAAGGATGGTTATAGGTCTATTTTCAATTCTTCAAAATTTCATACGGTACGTCAAGTTTTCAGATTATCAATTTTGAAATAGTTCCTTGCGAAGCACGGGTTCCTGCTAGTCATCATAAATCAGCTGACAAGTGATTACACAGATGTGTGGAGAAGCCAGTCTATTGCTGTATTTCCATAAGGTCTTTAGTTTCAATCAGGTACTTGTGGATGAGAATACTGCGTGAGGTCTACTGTTCACAGAACTACTAGTATAATATATTGAACAAGAAATTGTTCTTAAATAATTTAACCGGAATTTTCATAATTAAGATGGAATATTTTGTTAATTAATTATTATTTCTACATTGTTGAAAGTCGATCTGGCAACGAGCAAAGTGAGAAAGAGATAGTGCTATCCGCTTTGTTGAATGATAGACAAGGATATCAACACCATTATCAATCAAACACTGCCATTATGAAGTGGACCTCACTATAGTAAATTTATCAATCAATAAACAACAATCAATAAATCATTCACCTGTAATTTTCTATTAAGACAAAAATCAATATTGGAAAGACTAAGCTGAAATTCCAACAACACATCTTAATGTCATAAACCATAAGTTTGGATTATTATAATTTGGTGGAATTGATAATTAATTGTTTAGAATTTCATGAATGATATGTTGTCCAAAATGATGGGGCTGATTGTTTATGACAAAAGAAAATACTGTTTATGGTGATTGATTGATTACTTTATTCATGTAGATTACAATATATACTGGCTTACACACTTATATACAATAGCTTACAATACAGCAAAATTATAGATGAATTTACATAATATAGACTAAGAAAATTATTATTGAACTGTATATGATATGAAAAAAGCAATTTGCAATAACTATAGATGATATTGTAATGTATATTCATAAATTGGCGGAGCTTTGGTCATATCAATGTCCATTCTTTGGAAAGAATATTCAAAATATTCTTCCCACTAACTCTCTACCAAAGTGAGAGATGAATGAACGAATAAATTTAACTTATAAATTTGGAAAGGTTCTGAAGGTGACAGTGATTTGAAACTCAACATTGATCGAATGGGAAGCATTAATTTATTTTTCTATAAATAAATATATTTATTTTTTAAAAACAAAATGCTGAGATTTTTAAGTGAGTACTAAATCTCGCAATATCTGTTTTTTCCAAGGCTAGTGAATGGATGTACTATCCTATATCCTATCATTATCACATTATTAATATCTCATTAAAACAAAGTTACTATACACTATCTTTAGTTTTACTGTGCGAGTTGACCTTGTGACGTCATAGAACGTGTTTACAATAATTCCTGTTTTCTGGAAACAAGAGTTTAGAAATTGTTCCAGTTAATATGAAGCATCGATGGTTCAGTGGTAGAATGCTCGCCTGCCACGCGGGCGGCCCGGGTTCGATTCCCGGTCGATGCAACATTTTTTGCTCTTCAATGTTGTTTCCATTACGAACTGCTTGTTAATAAATCACTCTTTTGAACAACTAAATTACGACATAGAGTGTTGATGAAGAAGGGCCTAGTGTCCGAAAGCGCTCCACTAATAGTTTTTATTTATAAACACCTGACTGCTATGTGTAATTTAGTTGTTCAAAAGTGATTTTTAGCTGTTTGAATCTTGATAATTGTTTGAAAAATAATCATCTACGTTAATAATATTGTTCACCAGAGTTTTCGATTGGGTTTTCAACAAATTGTGGCAATTGGTTGTAAATTTCTTCAACAAATTGTGGCAATTGGTTGTAAATTTCTTCAACAAATTGTGGCAATTGGTTGTAAATTTCTTCAACAAATCGTGGCAATTGGTTGTAAATTTCTTGAAAAAAAAACAGCAACAGTTTCGTCAACTTGTGGAAATCCTTGTTCCTCAAGAAAATTTTTGTTCTCCACTTGAGAAAGTTTCCAACAAAACGTTCTCACTACTTCTACAAGTCCATGACGACTACACTCTGTGGGCGAAAAATTGTGGAGCACAGATTACCTGCTATAGTCTAAAATAAATCTTTCACGGTTTCGTATGGTAATATTTTAAACATCTCTCTAAGTTTCGATCATAATCTTTCACGAATATTTGCAATAAATAAATATATTATATTCTTGATACACTATCCACCATACAGTGAGGTTTACTCCATTTATTTTATTATTATTTATTTATTTATTATTTATTATTTATTATTATTATTATTATTATTATTATTATTATTTATTATTTATTTATTTTATTTATTATTTATTATTTATTTATTATTTATTATTATTATTATTATTATTTATTATTATTTATTATTATTATTTATTATTTATTATTTATTATTTATTTTATTTATTATTATTATTATTATTATTATTATTATTTATTATTTATTATTATTATTTATTATTATTTATTATTATTATTATTATTATTATTATTATTATTATTATTATTATTATTATTTATTTTTTATTTATTATTATTATTTATTATTTATTATTATTATTATTATTATTATTATTATTATTATTATTTATTTAATTATTAGGATAGCACAAACAATACAAAGATCGGAGAAGAAAAAACAGGCTATTGCCCAAAACTTCTTCAATTTCCTAATTTAGTTTCAAATTATCTAAATATTATACATAGATTGTGTCAATTTCAATTTCTACACCAAATAACAATCTGAAAATAAAATTAGAATAAAACAAAATTTTTGGAGAGAAATAGTACAGGCTCAGCCTAGATTTTCCTCCAATGTCATAATTATATTATGATTATAGTATATATTGAAACTGATGATTATAATAAGCAAGAATAACATAAATGGAGATCACCTATATTTCAATCAAGCACCAGTGGAAAGAGTAAAGAAGTATAGCTACCTGGGAACCATAATAAATGAAGGATGGGATATTACTGAGGAAATAAAGTCAAGAATTTTCGGGAGGGAAATCTGAAAAAGCGCAGAAGAGAGGCTGAAGGGCAAAACGCAGGAAAAGGAAAATTGAGGCAAGGGAAAGCATCAGATATCAGCTCGTTTTTTCGTTCCTCAGGGGGCGACAAAAGAAATAATTAGTAAAGCCTATCAACAAGACTGTTGTTCAGAACAAATCAATCTGAACGAAAAGCTAACTCTGAATGTAGTTGCATTTAATGTGGCTGGAATACAGAATAAATTGAATGATGCAGATTTCTCAAATTTCCTTCAAAATTACGTTATTTTCCTCCTCTTTGAGACGTTTATCGAAGATTAAAATAGCTTTCTTCTAGTTGAAAAAAAGTTTCCCCAATATGAAATGATTTGGATTCCTGCAATTAGAGCTACATGCTACGGTAGAGCAAGTGGAGGAGAAATTTATGGAATAAAAAGAGGAAATAATTGTTCGATTCATCCCAAGTTTGTTAAAGTCGAAAATAATTATATTGTGAGAATCAAAATTGAACTGCTGAGCTGTCTATCGGATTTCTCAGTCATCCCAGCCATATTTTCTGACCATCAACCTATACAAGCAACTATAAAAATTGCAGGAGCAGGAAGACAATCCAAAAACATATTGCCAATTAGACCGAAGCTGAAATGGGTCTCATCAAAAAGAGCTGAATACCGGAGGCGGCTTGAGGAAGTGATTAACAGGAAAGATATCTGGAATATTGACTTGGAAGATGACTGGTGCTATCTTATTGAAGCTATTAATAAGAGTCATCACTTGCATGGGTGGCGCCGGGGAAATGTTCAAGGAAATTCAAGGATGCAAGCTGAGTGGTTCGACAAAGAATGCCATAGAAAAAGAGAAGAAACCTTCAAATTACTCAATGAGTACAGAAAAACTGATTCAGATGTGATAAAGAGGCAGTACATTCACGCGAACTCGGAATACAAAAGACTCTGTGGAGAAAAGAAAAAGGCTTACTGGAAGAAATGTGCAGATAGTTTTCAGACGGTGAGAGACTCCAGAGATTTTTGGAAACTGGTTAGGCAACTGAAGAAGAAGCAACATATGGCAGGAGCAAGTATTTCTTTGAAAGACTGGGAGCAGCATTTCAAGGTTTTGTTGAATCCAATAGTACTGGCTGATAGAATGTTGTATCCTGAACCCTATGTGCGTGATGACTTTCTAGATGCACCGTTTCGAAAGGAGGAACTAGATAAGGTGATTCTTCACGTAAAGGATGGCAAAGCCCCAGGCGAAGACAGAATTCCGTACGAATTTTACAAGAATGCTCCAACAGTATTCATGAACAGATTGTTGGAGGTCTTCAATAGCATCTACAACGTTTCTCATGTCGTTCCACAGGACTTCCATACTTCGATTGTGTTTCCAATCTTCAAGAAAGGTGATCCAGAGGATGCTTCCAATTATAGAGGAATATCGTTTGGTAATACTGGAGCAAAACTGTTTACTGGTCTCATCTTGGAGAGGCTGAAGACGTGGATCCATCATCACAACATCCTGAACGAGCTCCAGGTGGGTTTCAGACAGAACTACTCAACAGTGGACAATATCTTCAGTTTGATGGCCATTATTAAAATGCACCTAGCAGTTAAAAGGCAGAAAGTCTATGCCTTTTTTGTCGATTTTTCGGCTGCATTTGATAGAGTGGACAGGCATGCGCTATTTTTCAAACTATCAGAAATAGGTTTATCAACAAAGATGTTAAAGATTATCCAGAAGATATACAGCAACACATCAGCCAGGGTATGGAGCTCTGAAGGTCTGTCTGATAGATTCTTCACAAAGACAGGTGTCAAGCAAGGCTGTTTACTTAGCCCAATTCTGTTCTCCCTCTTCCTCAATGACATAGAGGACGATATGGAAGGAGGAATAAGACTGAATAACGTGTGCATTAAAATGCTTGCCTATGCTGATGATGTTGTCTTGTTGGCATCCGATAAACTGAGTATGACCAGAATGATTAGAGTACTGGAGGATTATTGTAGAAAGTGGAACTTGCTGATTAACCTGGATAAGTCCAAAATCGTCATCTTCAGAAATGGTGGAAGGCAGGGGAGGCTTGAAAAGTGGTGTTTTGAGGAGAGGCCAATAGAGGTTGTTAACTCGTATAAGTATCTGGGAGTAAGATTGTCCACAAAGCTATCATTAACAGAGCATTTTAGAGAAAAATCACTCTCAGCAAAGATGGCTATGAATCACTTCAATGATATCCTCCTTAATGATGGGATACCATTCAAATCAAAGCTACAAATTTTCGATGCAGTGGGAAGGTCTGTAATTTCTTACGCAGCACAGGTGTGGGGAGGAAGAATCTATGATGTGGTTGAAAGTATCCAGCGTTTCTTCCTTAAGAAGGTATTTTGTCTCCCATCATACACCCCGAATCAGGCTTTGCTTCTGGAGACCGGAGTCTGTCCAATCTTCCTGCATACAATAAGGCTACACCTTCAGTTTGTAAAGCGATGTTTGAATCTGCATGAAGGAAGATATCCATGTATGCTATTGAAATTGATGATTCGAAGAAGGCTATTTCTGTATGATGACTGGAGGATGCTGGATGACTTATTTGGCATTCCATGGGAGGGGATAGCAGCAGGTAGTTTGAACATCGACCAGACGATTGACAGGATTGGAAGTAAGCTGCGAGATCAACAGATGCAGCGGGTCGCCATGAGCCAGCGGTACACCATTCGCCGAGAGCTCAATCACTGGAATGATTACATTTCTCAAAATTCCAGCTTTCAATTCATCAAGTGGTTCTTCAAAGCAAGAAATGAATTGATCCGACTCAATAAGTATTCATTCAACGGGAACAGACTCTGCTCATTGTGCAATAGGAAGGAGGAGGAGGATGTCACGCATTTCATTGGAAAATGTCCCATACTTGTCGAGTTCAGATGGCAACACTTTGGCAGAGCAGCATTGTCACGGGAAGATCTGAAGAACTACCTAAACGGAGATGACTGGCTAAAGATAGGTGCATACTGTGTTGGTGCATGGAAATACAGACACTACTTGATTTCAGAGTTCAATGGATAGTGCGTTGTGAACTGTTGAATGAACACTAAGGGAAAAGTATTTTAAAAACAAGAATGTGTAATTCTGTATGGAGTCTACTCATGACAAACCTCACCCTGACGGTCGTTGACCAAGGGTTTAATGCTTTTTATAATTAAAATTATGTTCTTGTATAATATTATCTAGGAAACAATGTTAAAATAAAAGCAATTATTCATTCATTCATAAAGTCAAGAATAGGAAAGTCCAGATCAGCTTTCAATAGAATGGGCTCCATTTTCAAGAGCAAGAATTACTCCCTAGAAACGAAGATAAAAATGCTCAGATGTTATGTGTTTAGAGTCCTATTATATGGTGCAGAGTCCTGGACTCTGAATGAGGCCATTAGTGAAAGACTTGTTTCATGCGAGATGTGGGCATACAGAAGGATTCTGAGGTTACCATGGACTGATCGCGTAACAAACATTGAGGTTCTAAGGAGAATGGGGAAAGACATTGAGATAATCACCACCATCAAATGCAAAAAGATTCAGTATCTGGGACATGTAATGAGAAACGACGAAAGATATTCTCTATTACAGGTGATTCTCCAAGGAAAGATTTTTGGAAAGAGGGGCCCAGGTAGAAGAAGAATTTCTTGGCTAAACAACATCCGATCCTGGTGTGGAAAAAGCTCCATAGAAATATTTCGTATTGCCGTGGATAAAGTGAAAATCGCCCACGTTCGTAGCGGACAGGCACAATAAGAAGAAGAAGGAGATAGTATATTGTACAATGAATGGATGGAAGAATGAATGAAACAAACAATTTTAAATTTAGATAGATTGATAATAAAACTCTCGTGAAAACATAAAACAAAATTTAAATTCACAAAATAAAGAATAAAACCACTTATTGTCAGCATTAGTTGAATCGACAGCTTTGATGTTATTCTATGCGCAATGCTGGCATTTAGAAGTGAATCTCTATACCGCTAAAATCTGCACAGCTCAAATTTGGACAAAATGTATCCATGTCGAACAATGTATCTGTTTGAGCTTTGACAAACAATGAATACATTTCCATTGTTGGGAAGCCTATTGTTGCAATCTGAATACAATACCTTTGTACCTCTGTCTTTGCAACTGATGGAAGCTTCTGTTTTGTTTAGCGAATATATTGTCAGTCAGTTTATCAACCACTCTCCTAGAGTGCTATAGATCCTCTCTCTCTCTCCTCATTTCCTCTCTCTTTGATTTTCTGTTCTTACTCTATCGGTTATTTTGGAACTTCGTTCGCATATCATATTCTCTCCATCCATCTCTTTTAGGTAGAGAGTTAGTGGGGAGGATATTTTTAATATTCTTTCCGAAGAATGGACATTGAAATGTCCAAAGCTCCGCCAATTTATGTAGATGCATAACAATATAATTATTATCTATAGTTTTATATTACAAATTGCTTTTTCATATCATGTACAGTTCAATGATTATTTTCTTAGTCTATATCATGTAAATTCATCTATAATTTTGCTGTATTGTAAGCTATTGTATATAAGTGGATAAGACAGTATATATTGTAATCTACATAAATAAAGTACTCAATCAATTAATCCTAGTTCTCTTCCTATCTAAAACATTTTTTGTTCAACACATTTTTCATTAATTGAAAATTCTTCGCAATTTGAACATTTGGGGCCGTTTGCACAGTCAAAGCTCAAACTGAATTCAATCAGCTGGTGGCTTAAACTCAAAATGAAACACATTATAACAAACGAGACTTGATACGGATTTAATCCAGTTTGAAATGAATTTTAGTTTAAACTGTCACTGTGCAAACGGCCCTTAACGTGGTCTAGATCCTCTCTTTCTCCATATTTATCTCTTTGATTTGCTCTTATCTCGCTCTCCCTTTTTCTATCGGTTCCTTTTGAAACTTAGTTTGAATAAATATCCTCTCCATCCTAGTGCCCTTCATATTTTAGACTAGTTTGAACTTCTTTTAGAAGTGGCCACGGGAGGTGTGGGGCTCCTCTCAATGACTGGGGTAAACTCAACTACTCACACTTAGGCGACTCAGGTCGAGAGAGACTCGACTCTAGTCGAGAGCATGTGTTTCCAAATGGTGACACTCAGACCAGTCGACTCTAGTCTCCGCGACTGTCACCATTTGAAAACACATGCTCTCGACTAGAGTCGAGTCTCTTCTCGACCTGAGTCGCCTAAGTGTGAGTAGTTGTGCCTTAGTTTACCCCTGCTTGTGAATGTGGAGGGGCTTGACAGACGATGAAACATTATTATCAGAAATTATTGCAGTCTACGTACCTAATGAATTACAGGATGCTACAGACGTCGTGCGCTAAAATGTCTGTAAAGTGACGAACTGAACTCCAAAAAAAAATTAATCTATGTCTTAACAATTTAGTAATTACAATTAAATACATTACTAACAATTACCACACAACTTGTCAAAGTGGCCATATAATTCCAAAACCTAAATTGAATGTCAAGTGAAATTTATGATGGAAATATCCTTTTGTGTACTGGTATCTATGATAGTGTGCATCATAGTCATAGTACTTTGTCATCATTATATAATGCATTGTTTAGAAATAAGAACTTGTATTGCTAGATTAAGTTATGTTTTTGTTGACTGATTTTTGTATGACAATTGTCCATGCTTTTCTTGTAATGGCCTATGACATGTAATATATAAATAAAAAAAAAAAAATAAATAAATAAAATTATTATTTATTTATTATTTGTCATTATTTATTAATGATTTTATTTCGGGTTTTCCATATTCACTACACTACATTGACAACCTCGATATAAAAATTTAATGTACTATTTAAAATACTGTATCAGCCTAACAACGGTCTGATGCAAGAGTTTTCTTTGAATATTTCATGTATTTGTGTGCGCCTATAATCGTATAGGTCATACGCTAATAATCCTCTTACATAAATCATCATTTATTGTATTACATATAATTAACTGTGTTGAATAAATTGATATATTTTATTATCTTTAAATGTAGTCTATTCTTCCGCGTCTATCAATATTCTCCCATTCTAGCTTCCCTCCACTCTCCCACACTCACTCACTCTTTTTCTCTTTTATTTCCACTCTTTATCTCCTTATAGTCTCTCTCTCTCACCGTCTCATCATGGCAAATATTGTCCAGTCTTCCTCTTCTATCAGTTCTCTAATTCTAGCTTCCATCTTCTCTCTCACACTCCACCACAACCACTCATTTATTCTCTCACTCTTTCTTTATCTCCTTATCGCCTCTCTCTCTCTCTCTCTCTCTCTCTCTCTCTCTCTCTCTCTCTCTCTCTCTCTCTCTCTCTCACTCTCTCTCTCTCTCTCTCTCTCTCTCTCTCTCTCTAAAAAATGATAGGTCCAAAGCTCCGCCAATTTACGTAGATGCATTACAATATTATCTTGTATAGTTATTCAAATTGCTTTTTTATAGCATTGTACAGTTCAATAATTATTTTCTTAGTTTATGTTATGTAAATTCATCTAAAACTTTGCTGTATTGTAAGCTATTGTATGCTATTGTATAAGTGTATAAGCCAGTATATATTGTAATCTACATAAATGAAGTACTCAATCAATCAATCAATCTCTCTATCTCTTTCTCTCTCTTCCACCACCAACATCATATTCTCACATATATTGTCTATTCCTCCATTTCTATCAATTCTTCTATCCCTAGCTTTCCTCCACTCTCTCACATACTCACTCTTTCTCACTCTATTTTCTCTCTCTTTCTCACTATTTTCCCTCTAACTGATTTCCTATTTTATCCTCTCTCTCACTATCAACATCCATCATCCTTTCACATTATTGTCTATTCCTCCGCTTCTATCAATTCTCACATCATAGGTCCCTCCACTCTCTAACACACTCTCTCTTTCTTTCTCTCTCTCTCTCTCTCCATCATATTAATCTCTTTTTCTCTCTCTAATCTTCATATTAATTGGAAGTTTTTACAACTTTTTTACAACATTTTAATTCATAAATAAATCTTCAGTTGAATAAATTAAATTAACGTTTTGGTAGAGGGTTAGTGGGAAGGGTAATTTGAATATTATTTTCAAAGAATGGACATTGATATGTCCAAAGCTCCGCCAATTTATGTGGATGCACAACACTATTATCTATAGTTATTCCAAATTGCTTTTTATATCATATACAGTCCAATAATTTTTTTTCAGTATATATTATGTCATATAGTCAGCTTTCAGAAGCCGAAGCGAGTGGACGTGTTTTGAAATTCATGTAGTTGTTCTAAAAGTGTACCATCAAACTGTTGTGTCAGTGAAAACGGCATTGCCGAATTGTGAGTGAGTGTGTGTGTGCGTGCGCGCGCGCGTTGGCATGCAACTATGACTGTAGCCGAGTTCGGATATTGCTGCTTCGGTGAGTGCTGAATCGGTAATTCTATTGTGAGAACTGAACTATCGTAACTATGGACGGTGACGATAATACGACTATTATTACTATAACTGAAGAAAATAAACCTGTCTCCTACAAGGTTCGAACTGATAAAATTCAATCAGAATGCGAAAAATTTTTATTTAAAGCTTGGAACGAAGCTAATACAAAATTCCAGCAATCAGAAAAAATAAGTTCTGAACTTAAAATTCAACTTGAACAGCTTCAAACTAGATTATCAGCGTTAGAGACTAAATCTAATAATGAAGAAAAAAATACGGACAATTATCATACCGATGAAGAAGAATTATCTACTGAAACAGAATGGATTCGACAAAAGCAAAGAAAGAGGAAGAGAGAACAATCTGACTCACCTCCAACACAATCATCCAATGAGCAGAAAGTGAGTTCACGTAGAGAAACTGAACTAAAAGAGAATGCTGAACCAAAAAAAACTCCTAGTATCAAACAAATTAAGAGACCTCCTCCAATAATACTCTACAACATCCAAGACTATCAAGTAGTGTATAAGATTTTGAATGAAAAAATAAAAGACTCTTATAAGATCACACTATTGAATAATGGTAGCTTAAAACTCAACGTTGAATCTGAGGATAATTATAGACTAGCTACA
Source organism: Nilaparvata lugens (assembly GCF_014356525.2). Taxonomy (NCBI): domain Eukaryota; kingdom Metazoa; phylum Arthropoda; class Insecta; order Hemiptera; family Delphacidae; genus Nilaparvata; species Nilaparvata lugens. The sequence goes on along the minus strand of NC_052516.1, from coordinate 2,539,788 downwards.
TCATTGCTGAATGACAAAAAATGAATTGGTCTTCGTTTGAAAACAAGCAAACGAGACCCATTAGAGTAATAGTGAAGAAGTTGCACAGCACTTGCAATCCACAGGAAATAAAAGAGGAACTTCAGGAAAAAGGATTTAAATTTTGGACGTGGTAAACATTCTTAAATGGAAAACAAAAGAACCACTCCCAATATTCATGTTAACTTTTGAAAACACAGAGAGCATAAATAGAATTTATGAAATATGTGTAATTATGGGTATGAAGGTTGAAGTACTCAATCAATCAATCAATCTCTCTATCTCTTTCTCTCTCTTCCACCACCAACATCATATTCTCACATATATTGTCTATTCCTCCATTTCTATCAATTCTTCTATCCCTAGCTTTCCTCCACTCTCTCACATACTCACTCTTTCTCACTCTATTTTCTCTCTCTTTCTCACTATTTTCCCTCTAACTGATTTCCTATTTTATCCTCTCTCTCACTATCAACATCCATCATCCTTTCACATTATTGTCTATTCCTCCGCTTCTATCAATTCTCACATCATAGGTCCCTCCACTCTCTAACACACTCTCTCTTTCTTTCTCTCTCTCTCTCTCTCCATCATATTAATCTCTTTTTCTCTCTCTAATCTTCATATTAATTGGAAGTTTTTACAACTTTTTTACAACATTTTAATTCATAAATAAATCTTCAGTTGAATAAATTAAATTAACGTTTTGGTAGAGGGTTAGTGGGAAGGGTAATTTGAATATTATTTTCAAAGAATGGACATTGATATGTCCAAAGCTCCGCCAATTTATGTGGATGCACAACACTATTATCTATAGTTATTCCAAATTGCTTTTTATATCATATACAGTCCAATAATTTTTTTTCAGTATATATTATGTCATATAGTCAGCTTTCAGAAGCCGAAGCGAGTGGACGTGTTTTGAAATTCATGTAGTTGTTCTAAAAGTGTACCATCAAACTGTTGTGTCAGTGAAAACGGCATTGCCGAATTGTGAGTGAGTGTGTGTGTGCGTGCGCGCGCGCGTTGGCATGCAACTATGACTGTAGCCGAGTTCGGATATTGCTGCTTCGGTGAGTGCTGAATCGGTAATTCTATTGTGAGAACTGAACTATCGTAACTATGGACGGTGACGATAATACGACTATTATTACTATAACTGAAGAAAATAAACCTGTCTCCTACAAGGTTCGAACTGATAAAATTCAATCAGAATGCGAAAAATTTTTATTTAAAGCTTGGAACGAAGCTAATACAAAATTCCAGCAATCAGAAAAAATAAGTTCTGAACTTAAAATTCAACTTGAACAGCTTCAAACTAGATTATCAGCGTTAGAGACTAAATCTAATAATGAAGAAAAAAATACGGACAATTATCATACCGATGAAGAAGAATTATCTACTGAAACAGAATGGATTCGACAAAAGCAAAGAAAGAGGAAGAGAGAACAATCTGACTCACCTCCAACACAATCATCCAATGAGCAGAAAGTGAGTTCACGTAGAGAAACTGAACTAAAAGAGAATGCTGAACCAAAAAAAACTCCTAGTATCAAACAAATTAAGAGACCTCCTCCAATAATACTCTACAACATCCAAGACTATCAAGTAGTGTATAAGATTTTGAATGAAAAAATAAAAGACTCTTATAAGATCACACTATTGAATAATGGTAGCTTAAAACTCAACGTTGAATCTGAGGATAATTATAGACTAGCTACATCATTGCTGAATGACAAAAAAATGAATTGGTCTTCGTTTGAAAACAAGCAAACGAGACCCATTAGAGTAATAGTGAAGAAGTTGCACAGCACTTGCAATCCACAGGAAATAAAAGAGGAACTTCAGGAAAAAGGATTTAAAATTTTGGACGTGGTAAACATTCTTAAATGGAAAACAAAAGAACCACTCCCAATATTCATGTTAACTTTTGAAAACACAGAGAGCATAAATAGAATTTATGAAATATGTGTAATTATGGGTATGAAGGTTGAAGTAGTCCCCTGAAAAAATCGAAATTTCTACCGCAATGTAAAAATTGTCAAACCTGGGGACACACTAAAAAATACTGCCAGAAGGAGCCTAGGTGCGTGAAATGCGCTGGTCCCCACATCACTATCAACTGTACTAAGAGTAAAGAAGTTAAGCCTAAATGCTACAATTGTGGGATGGAGCACCCTGCTAATTATAGAGGATGTGTTGTAGCACAAGAGTTGCAGGCACTTCGAAATAAGAAAAAAGCAATAAAATCTATTTCGTCAGTCAACAAAAGAAACGATCCTATTGTGCCACAGAGAGCTGTAATAAATGACAGTAGAGTTAAGGAGAACCAGAGTTATGCTGATAAGCTGAAAAATAAAGTACCTATCAACAGTAACGAAAAGTCAAGTCTTCAAGATTACAACTTGAGTAAAGATTTGGAACTGAGCATTACAACTCAACTTAAATTGATTCTTGAGAAACTAGTTGTGCAAGAAGGACTCAATAAATCAATTTTAAGTAGGTTAGAAAAACTGGAAAATATTTCAGTTCCAGAAGTCATTCACAAGAAGCATGGAAAATAGATTCAAAATTATGACTTGGAATGCTAATGGATTACTACAGCACAAAGATGATCTATTAGCAATTCTAATTGAGCATAAAATAGATGCCTGTCTCATTTCCGAAACTCATTTCACCAAAGAATCCTACTTTAAAATTAGAGGGTACAAAACGTACCATGCCATACATCCCAACAACAGCGCTAGAGGCGGAAGTGCGGTTATTGTAAGAGAAGAGCTAAACCATCACGAGTTCAAGAAGATAGAATTGCAGGAGTTCCAGTCGATTTCAATCAAAGTCAAACTTATCGGTAGACCATCTGGTACGATCACAATTGGAGCCGTCTACTGTCCACCACGATTTAATTTGAAGAAGATAGAATATATTGATTTCCTAAGCAACTTCACAGGGAAATTTATCATCGGAGGAGACTTCAATTCAAAGAATACACAATGGGGGTCCCGACTGACCACAACTAAAGGAAAGGAGCTATTACTGGCTGTTAATGAATACCACTGCGATGTTCACTCAACAAGGAAACCAACTTACTGGCCAACAAACAAAACAAAAATTCCAGACCTGATAGATTTTTTCATCACAAAAATATTTCACCAAACTGTGTAGAAGTTGAAGAAAAATTTGATCCCAACTCTGACCATTCGCCAATAGTTTTGACAATGCACAGTGCAGCTGTTAAAAAGAAATGCCACCTAGACTCATCAACAGGTACACAGATTTAGAAACTTTTAAAATATGATAGACTCTAGAATAGACTTGAACACATCTCTGCAAACTATAGATGAACTAGAAACTGAAGTCCAGGAGTTTGTAATCAATATCCAACAATGTGCCTGGGAAAATACACCACTACTTCAAAGCAGGATTTTCAAAGGTAATTGCTATCCTGTAGCGGTAAGAGAGTTGATAGAAAAAAGAAGAAGAACAAGAAGATCATGGCAATCAACAAGAAATCCAAGAATTAAAACAGAACTTAATAGAATTACTAATGAACTGAGAAAGATGATACAGGATGTAAAACAACATGATATCAATAAATACTTAGAAGAGTTAACCAATGAGTCTACTACAAATTTTTCATTATGGAGATCAACCAGGAAACTGAAGAGACCTCTTGAACAAGTTACACCGATAAGGAAGAATCAAGATTGCTGGGCAAGGAGCAATAAAGAGAAAGCCGATTTGTTTGCTGATCATCTGGAAAAGGTTTTCTCACCTCATGAGGAAACAATCATAGATGAGAATCCTCATCATCTTGGAGCAGGAGTTATCACCCCAACATCGCCAAGGGAGGTAGAATATGAGATTAAAATTTTGAGCAGAAAGAAAACGCCAGGTTTCGACTTAATAACTGGAGAGATTCTACAGGAGCTCCCAAGAAAAGCAATTGTGAAGCTATGCCATCTCTTCAACGCTTCATTCCGATTGAAATATGTGCCAAGTTTCTGGAAGGTAGCCGATGTCATCATGATACCAAAACCTGGAAAGCCACCACATGATGTAACCTCGTATAGGCCAATTTCACTACTGCCAGTAATATCAAAATTATTGAGAAACTTCTACTGAAAAGATTAAAGCCTTATCTGGACGATAATGGATTAATACCAACCCATCAATTCGGATTTCGAGATAAACATAGTACAATAGATCAGGTGCACAGAATAACAAATATTATTGAAAATACATTGGAGGAAAAGAAAGTTTGCTCTGCAATTTTCCTTGATGTAGCACAGGCTTTCGACAAAGTATGGCATTCAGGATTGTGCTACAAAATGAACCAGTTCTTACCAACAGAATACAGTCTGATACTGAAATCATATCTTCAAGACCGTTATTCAGGATAAAACAAGATGATGCTTTTTCATCTCTCAGAGAAATCAGGGCTGGAGTTCCTCAAGGAAGTGTGCTGGGTCCCCTCTTGTACCTCCTATACACATCTGATATACCTCAACCCGAAAACGTAACAGTAGCAACATTTGCTGATGACACAGCAGTTTTATCAGTTGGTGAAACTGTTGAAGTTTCTACAGAGAAATTGCAGGTGGCAGTCAACAGAATCAATGTTTGGACAAAACACTGGCTTATAAAATTGAATGAAGCAAAATCAGTTCAAGTCAACTTTACAAACAGAAGAGTTCAATATATCCCCTTAACACTCAATGGGAATATTGTACCCTACTCCAACACTGCAAAGTATCTAGGCATGACGCTGGATGCCAAGCTTAGATGGAAGGAGCATGTGAAGAAGAAAAGAGAACAACTTGGCATAAAATTCAAGAAAATGTACTGGCTACTTGGGAGGACATCAAAGTTGTCAAATTATAACAAATTGCTTCTCTACAAGCAGATTCTCAAGCCGGTGTGGACCTACGGAATTCAACTCTGGGGCTGCACCCGACCATCCAATATCGACATCATCCAGCGCTTCCAGAACAAAGTACTCAGAAGTTGTGTAGATGCTCCTTGGTACATCAGGAACTCTGATCTCCACCGCGACCTGGGAGTGGCGACAGTCATCAGTGAAATCCAAAGATTTGCAGAAAAACATGAGAAAAGACTTCATCAACATGTGAACGTGGAAGCAATCCAGCTGCTCAACGTGCATGGAGTAAGAAGACTGCAACGCAGAAAGCCACACGAATTAGTTTAGTGCTAAAGTGTTCAATTGGAAGTGCAAAGGCAGAATACTGTATCCTTTTATGCTAAAAATAATCTTTATTTAATCCTTGACCAATATAGAAGGCTTAACCAATGGGTTTTACCTTCACAAAAAATATTCTTATCAATTTATGTCAAAATAGAATAGCTTATTAGTCTTTAACTAGGTGCTATAAAAATCAAGAAAAAAAAAAAAGTATATAGTATGTAAATTCATCTAAAACTTTGCTGTATGTAAGCTATTGTATGCTATTGTATAAGTGTATAAGCCAGTATATAATTAATCTACATAAATAAAGAACTCAATCAATCTCTCTCTTTCACCACCAACATCATATTCTCACATAAATATTGTTTATTCCTCCACTTCTATCAATTCTCCCATCGTGGCTTTTCTCCACTCTTTCACCTGCGCTAACATTTTCTCTGTCTCTATCTAAATTATTTCCTAATTTATCCTCTCACTCTTTTTCTCTCTCTGTCTCTCACTATCAACATCAACCTTTTACACATATTGTCTATTCCTCCGCCTCCATCAATTCTCACATCCTAGCTTTTCTCCACTATCTCCACCCTCTCTCACTCACTCTCCATTCTCTTTCTCACTCTACACCATCATCACTACACATGTATTGTCTGCTTGTCAATAGTGCGTTATCAGCAATCTTTGAATAGTTTCAGCCGGCTGTCTGTGTTTGACACACTGACAAAGGAATCTGCAACCACACTTCACTCCACTCCACTCCACTCTAGTCTATGCTAATAATCCGCACTGTTTTGACAAATTGCACTCTCCCTTGTCAAAGTTTCTAGTGCTTTCGAGGGTTCTACTGTCTCTTATTTCAGGATTTTGACATTAGAATCAGATTCTAGATTTTGTATGTTTTGGTTAATATCAGATTCTAAATTCCCCATCCTAACGAGAATCCAGATTCTCTATTAGATTCAGAATCTAGATTACAGTTTTCCTTCGATATTAGACATGTTTGTTGTATTCTCCATTAGATTCAGAGTCTAGATTGAAGTTTTCCTCCGATATTAGACATGTTTGCTATATTCTCTATTAGATTCAGAATCTAGATTAAAGTTTTCCTTCGATATTAGACATGTTTGTTGTATTCTCTATTAGATTCAGAATCTAGATTAAAGTTTTCCTTCGATATTAGACATGTTTGTTGTATTCTCTATTAGATTCAGAATCTAGATTAAAGTTTTCCTCCGATATTAGACATGTTTGCTGTATTGTAAGCTATTGTATGCTATTGTATAAGTGTATAAGCCAGTATATATTGTAATCTACATAAATGAAGTACTCAATCAATCAATCAATCAATCTCTCTCTTCCACCACCAACAACATATTCTCACACATATTGTCTATTCCTCCATTTTATCAATTCTTCTATCCCTAGCTTTCCCCCACTCTCTCACATACTCACTCTTTCTCTCTCTATTTTCTCTCTCTTTCTCACTATTCTCTCTCTAACTGATTTCCTATTTTATCCTCTCTCACTATCACAACATCATCCTTTCACATTATTGTCTATTCCTTCGCTTCTATCAATTCTCACATCCTAGCTTTTCTCCACTATCTCCACCCTCTCTCACTCACTCTCAATTCTCTCTCTCTCTCTCTCTCTCTCTCTCTCTCTCTCTCTCTCTATCATATTAATCTCTCTTTCTCTCTAATCTTTTGGTTAAAGATTAAAGTACTCAATCAATCTTCATAGTAATTAGAACTTTTTACAACATTTTCATTCATAAATAAATCTTCAGTTGAATAAATTAAATAAACGTTTTGGTAGAGAGTTAGTGGGAAGGGTAATTTGAATATTATTTTTTAAAGAATGGACATATCAATTTTTCTTTAAAAAGCTCCGCCAATTTATGTGGATGCACAACAATATTATCTATAGTTATTCCAAATTGCTTTTTTATATCATATACAGTCCAATAATTTTTTTCAGTATATATTATGTAAATTCATCTATTATCTTGCTGTATCGTAAACTATTATATATAAGTGTATAAGCCAGTATATAATGTAATCTACATGAATAAAGAACTCAATCAATCTCTCTCTTTCACCACCAACATCATATTCTCACATAAATATTGTTTATTCCTCCACTTCTATCAATTCTCCCATCGTGGCTTTTCTCCACTCTTTCACCCGCGCTAACATTTTCTCTCTCTCTATCTAAATTATTTCCTAATTTATCCTCTCACTCTTTCTCTCTCTCTGTCTCTCACTATCAACATCAACCTTTTACACATATTGTCTATTCCTCCGCCTCCATCAATTCTCACACCTAGCTTTTCTCCACTATCTCCACCCTCTCTCACTCACTCTCAATTCTCTCTCTCTCTCTGCATCATCATCACTACACATGCATTGTGTGCTTGTCAATAGTGCGTTATCAGCAATCTTTGAATAGTTTCAGCCGGCTGTCTGTGTTTGACACACTGACAAAGGAATCTGCAACCACACTCCACTCCACTCCACTCTAGTCTATGCTAATAATCCGCACTGTTTTGACAAATTGCTCTCTCCCTTGTCAAAGTTTCTAGTGCTTTCGAGGGTTCTACCATCTCTTATTTCAGGATTTTGACATTAGAATCAGATTTTAGATTTTGGATGTTTTGGTTCATATCAGATTCTAGATTCCCCATCGAAACTAAAATCTGAAATTCCACTGGATTTAGAATCTAGATTGGACTTTCTGTTCGAGATTCGATGTGTATTCATTGACCGAAGCGGAGCTTAGATCTTAGTTACGACTTGACCGGCTTTTGACTGTTTGCACCGCAGTCATTGTCCGATTTTCATTGAGCTGTATCATAATCACAAATAATAAAATATTCCTATTATTAAGATGCACTAGATAAGTTTATTTGCAACTTACCTGCGCTCAGGCTTTTTTTCCTGTATTGTATTAAGTGTATTATTTTGTATACAATATTGCATAATAGTATGTTATTATTCAATTGTATTTTTGTCTTGAAAATGGAAAATTCGATTTGATTTGATTCGATTTGAATCAAATTTGGTATACAACCACTTTGAAACAAGACGCGTCGACTTATATACATGGTTCTTTGAAATTTTGCATCCTAAGGATAATACAAAAATGAAAAGAAGTCACCTTCGAACGCCAATATCACCGTAAAAATCAGACTTTAGGATTATTCATCAGAAATCAGCTGTCGAATGGATTATTAATTGCATGCAATAAATATTTCAACGTAAATTGAAGGAAAAACAACTGTTTTGTTGCATGCAATGACGCATGCAATAACTGAAAGTAGCATGATATTTTCTCTCGACCTTTCTCTGCTTTCAACTCGGGCTGACCTGTTGCCAGTATATCTTGAAGGAGATTAGCTTTTGATGTTAGCATTTTTGATACACCAACCCCAACAGCCATTAACCGTTTTCACACCGATATCTCACCGACACGACAGGACAGGACAGGATTTTTACTCTGATGGACAGGATTGACAGAGGAGGCAGTTGTTTATAACTACGCGAGGTCTACTGTTCACAGAACTGCTACTTTATTAGAACAATATTGGAATGTCTAAAGGTGCGTACAGATTTACGCGCCGCGAACATGAGCAATTCAATTTTAATCAGCTGATGCCAAGCTTTTTATAACTGTATCTTACCGTTTCTGTAAAAATACAGATATAGTCAGCTGATTAAAAGTGAATTACTCATGTTGGCCGCGCGTATATCAGTACGCACCTCAACGTTTGAAGAAATTAACGTTTGAACACACTTTTTGACCGAACGAAGTGAGGTCTAAGATTCAAGTCGACGGTTTGGCATTTCTCTTAATGTTTAAATGTTTATATGTCTATATATTGATATGTTGTGCATTTACGGCGAAACGCGGTAATAGATTTTCATGAAATTTGACAGGTATGTTCCTTTTTGAATTGCGCGTCGACGTTTATACGAGGTTTTTGGGAATTTTGCATTTCGAGGATAATATAAAAGAAAAAATGAGCCTCCTTCATACGCAAATATTAGAGTAAAAATCAGACCAAAGAATTATTCATCATAAATCAGCTGACAAGTGATTACCCAGATGTGTGGAGAAGCCAGTCTATTACTGTATTTGTATAAGGTTTATAGTTTCAATCAAAGACATTGAAGAGGTATGCATCTTTAAGCTGGGTTTACACCAAAATTATTAACAAAATGGTTATAACTTAATCCTTATAGATTCTATTAGATTGAACGGAAGTTGACAAACACATATGTTCATCATGTGTATGATAAGTTTTGTTCAATCTAACATAAATCTAAAAGGATTGAGTTATTAACATTTTTTTAATAAATTTGGTCTAATCGCAGCTTCAAGGTCTTTGGTTTCAATATTTTGTTTTGCAGTCATGGTATTATTATGCGTGCCCATCAGTATCAATATTCTCACTTTCGAAAAAAAACTAATTTAATAGGTGAATAAAAATAAACAAATGAACTAAATAATGCTGGAGAAATTATAATATTTTTGATTCTAAAAAATTAATTTTAATCGGATAGAAAGATCATCACGGAACTGGATGAATTATATCATATGAAATACAAATTCAAACGTGAACTGAGTTTGTTAACATTTAAAACAGTTGACATCTGGTACTTGTGGATGACAATACTGCTTGAGGTCTACTATTCACAGAACTACTAGTCTAGTTGTATTCGAGATTATTGATGTTGATAATCACAAGAGAGAAGAGACTCAACATAAAATTTGTGAAGGAATTCGAACTTCTCAGACCAATCAGTTGATGAAATTGATGAGCAACAAACTAGCGAAAAATTGGGACACATTTTCGCAAAACAGGCGTCACTAAGCCTGAAAAGCCAGACGACCTAATCCTAGAGAAACCTAAAAATACAAACAGAGACAGCCTAATAGAGCTAAACACAAATAAGCCTTAGGTCTGTTTTTAGGGCCTCTCAAGAGCTGTCATCAGGTTTGCTTACACTGTCAATAGGGCTGTTAGGTCACCATTATAGGTTCTTGGAAGTGGGACTTCAAGAGTGAATTCTTGAAATGTGGAGACAGTTTCAAGAAAAGAAGAAAGACAGCTAAATTGGCTTTGAGTAGACTGCATCAGTGTTGGCAAGAGCACAAAATAGAAGTCTACCCGATGTTAAATATTGGAGAAGATGGAACGAAGGAAGATGAAGTAGATGTTGAAGAAGAAGGTGGTGGTGGATGAGAAGGAAGGAGAAGGAGAATGAGATGAAGAAGAAGAAAAAGAGGAAGAAGGAGAAGGAGGAGGTAGAGGAGGAGATAGTGGAGAAGAAGAAAGAGGGAAGAAGAAAGAGAGGAAAGAGAAGGATAAGAAGAAGAAGAAGAGGAAAACAGGAGAAGGAGAAGGTGAAGGAGAAGAAGAAGGAAAAGAGGGGAAAGAAGAAGAAGAAGAAGAAGGAGAAGAAGAAAAATAAGAAGAAGAGGAAGAAGAAGAAAAAGAAGAAGAAGAAGAAGAAGATTGAAAATTGTCAAAAAATACCTCAGATTGAGATAAATATACAGTGATACAGTTCAATACTACAATAACAACAGTAATTAATACACAGTAACACACAGTAGCACAACAGCTACAGTAATAGAACAACTATATGGTCAAAAAAGTTGGTAGAAATTGATAGAGTAATACCTAAATTGATGGCAAATATTTCTTGGTAGACTACATGAAATGCAGCTAAAGTTACATGAATTTATCAATCATTCATCATCCTAATACAGAAAATATCTGTAATGATGAATAGCTATTGACAGAAAATATAACAAACTGGCCGTCAGGCTCGCTTCGCTCGCCATATCCGTCTAGCCAGGGGGCTCCGCCCCCTGGACCCCCGACTGGATCGTCCAAGAATGAGATCAGCAGGCTCGCTTCGCTCGCCTGCATTTTTCATTTCAGCATTTTTATCATATGTTAGGACGATCCAGTCGGGGGTCCAGACTAAACGTCTGGCCAAACGGATATGGCGAGCGAAGCGATCCTGACGGCTAGTAATATCATATTCCCAGGAATAGCTCTGATTGAAGTAGCAGTGCCCAATCAATTTTTCCGCGATAAATGCATTTCAATCTTCAACTTGGTGCCAACCTAACAAAGTCAACTCAACTTAATGCCAACCTGACAAAATTATTAATTTAGTTACCAGTTAACAACTGTTTCGAAGAGGTACTCTTTCTAGATTATAGTTCCATATTAACATATGGTATGGACATTTTCAATTATAATTCTAATATATTGGAATAAGAAGAATATACATGCTAAAAGACGAACTTTAAACCCTTAAAAACCACCCTTAGAGTTAAAATATTGCCAAAAGCTTTCTTAGTGCGCCTCTAAAGGGCCAACTGAACATACCTACCAAATTTGAACGTTTTTGGTCCGGTAGATTTTTAGTTCTGCGAGTGAGTGAGTGAGTGAGTGAGTGAGTGAGTCAGTCAGTCAGTCAGTCAGTGCCATCACGCTTTTATTATATAGATCAGGAGTAGCCCACCGTTAATATACAGTTAACAGTAACGTTACACGGATGTTGCCATCAAACAGCTGCGTCGAATAACGTACGAATGATTACAGTTACGCGAATTGACAATTTATAACAACAATTCATGAGTAAATTCCATCCGTTTTACACCTTTGACAAGCAATGTTTCTTCATCTATGGAGAGTCTATTAGTTATAATGTTACAATCATGTTTGGTATAACTTTTCTCACGTACAAAATAGACAAATAAAATTGTTATAAAGTAGAAATAGGAATAGAAATCTATTCTTGTATAAAACACCGTAATCATAATACAATAATGACATTGGAGAAAAAAATAGAAAAAATTAATAGAAATTAATAGAAATAACCAGCAAAATCTTACGATCTATTCTATAAAAAAGGAAAGAACTTATCTCTTTCTTGTATAGGGCTACTTGTAATATAAATATAAAGAAAATAAAAATCTCAGTACCCTTTTTTGAAAATGGCATAAATGACCGAAACATGTTGTGATAAAATATTTTAAAAAAGGGTACTGAGATTTTTTTTTCTTTATATTTATAGGAAAGAACTTGCTTAAGGCTGTGCAAAGGCTGAAAATAAACTTTTTACTCGTGATATTTTTCTAAGTTTTTTGATTTGTATATCATCAAGCTATCAAAATGAGAAAGTTTTCTCAGAAAAACATTTTTTTCTGATCATTACTTTTTGGGATATGAGCGCCTAAAGTTTACATTTTTGGGACAGAACATTTCAAATTCGGTAAGAGATAAATCCATGAGATTTAGAGGATGGATTCTTCATGGTATTGTTGATCTAGTGAAACAAAACTTTTCTGAAAATATCAATTTTTAAGATAGTTATTCAATTTACTAAAAATAACCAAAAATGACTTTCAGTTGAGTTATTTTTGGTAAATTGAATAACCTTTCCAAAAATTTTCAGAAAATTCTCATTTTACTAGATCAACAATACCATGAAAAGTTCATCCTGTAAATCTCATGGATTTATATTGTACCGAATTTGAAATGTTCTGTCCCAAAAATTGAAACTTCAGTCGCTCATATCTCAAAAAGTAATGGTCGGAAAAAAATGTTTTCCCGAGAAAACTTTTCAATTTTGATAGCTTGATGATATGCAAATCGAAAAACTTGGAAAAATATCACGAGTAGAAAGTTTATTTTCAGCCTTTGCACAGCCTTAAATTACGGGATAGGAAATTCACGAATGACGCACATCATCACGTCTCAACTACTCAACTGATTAACTTGGAATTTTGCATAAAGATTCTAAATCTACCGAGGATGGTTAAAGGTTTCAGTCAAGTTTTCAGTTTGTCAAGTTTTAATTAGACCCTTGCTAAGCACGGGTTACCTGCTAGTATAATATAATAGTAGAAATAGTAAGAGTGAAAGGAATTTGCAGTTCGCAACAAAACATCGTTTTTTACAGTACTCATCAGCAAAGTAGTGTATCTTATCTATTTATTTATTTATACATTGAAAATAAGATATCATTCTCATCTATAGTCCAAAACTGTTCCTTTCCCAAATTTGGATAGAAATTAACCAAAAAAAGGTTATGTTTATCACTTGAAAAGTATTTTGAGATGTCAGGCTCAAATTACAGTCTATCAATCACGAATTATCTTTCCTCCAACTACTGTCTAAAGGACTTACTTGACTCCCTGGAACATAATACTTAAGTGTCACTTTTTCGCTCTCGGGACGAAAAAACAGAAAACCTCCTTGAAACCTTAAAGTAATTCCATTTAAATAACATGGGAAGCATCCCTATTTTGAAAACTTACATTTGAAGCAGGTTAGAAGGTCTAAGCCCAGTTCAGGAAGCATATTTATAGAGTAGTCATTAAAGCAACTAAATTCATTACCTCAACCTTGATCAATATATGAAATATATGTTTGTATGTTGAAATTATTACAAACTTCATATCAGTATACTATAATTTTTTTTTATATTTCATGTTATTCAAAATACCAGCCAACGAATATTCCTCATTAACTAATCAATTTGAAACGGGAACTTCATCATAGTTGTATTCGAGTCGGCCATTGTTACACTTTTGCCGACAGATAGCGCTTTTAGATAGATCAAGGGAGAACGGAGATAGATAGGGAGAAAAGTAGCATTTTTCAATCTATATATATAAAAGCGAAATGGCACTGACTCACTGACTGACTGACTGACTGACTCACTCACTCACTCACTCTCTCACTCACTCACTCACTCGCATAACTAAAAATCTACCGGACCAAAAACGTTCAAATTTGGTAGGTATGTTCAGTTGGCCCTTTAGAGGCGCACTGAGAAATCTTTTGGCAATATTTTAACTCCAAGGTTTGTTTTTAAGGGTTTAAAGTTCGTCTTTTAGCATGTATATTCTTCTTCTCCCAATCTCTAAATTATAATTGAAATTTTCCATATCATATGTTACTATAGAACTATAATCTAGATAGAGTACCTCTTCGAAACAGTGGTTAACTGGCAACTAAATTAATAATTTTGTCAAGTTGGCATTAAGTTGAGTTGACTTTGTTAGGTTGGCACCAAGTTGAAGATTTAAATGCATTTATCGCGGAAAAATTGATTGGGCACTGCTACTTCAATCCTGGGAATATTATATTACTAGCCTTCAGGCTCGCTTCGCTCGCCATATCCGTTTAGTCTGGACACCCGACTGGATTGTCCTAACATATGATAAAAATGCTCAAATGAAAAATGCAGGCGAGCGGAGCGAGCCTACTGATCTCATTCTCGGATGATCTAGTCGGGGGTCCAGGTGGCGGAGCACCCTGGCTAGACGGATATGGCGAGCGAAGCGAGCCTGACGGCTAGTCTAGATATACGAATAAAAATATTACAATGAAACTTGAATTTATAAACATATTATATTCTTAAAATATTCCCTCCTGGAGTATTTACACCTTAGAGAAACAATAGCATTACGCTATTATTATCGGAGTATTCAATAGCATTACGCTATTATTTCTTTATAATCCCACACTATGAAGCCGATTGACTCCTAATTTATATTTGGAACTCAACATCAAATTTGCGAGATAGATTATCTGTTATCATCAACTAATACTCAAAACAGACAGCACATTATCCATTAGGTTATCAGATAATCAGATAATTTCAATCCCCCTTTCAATTTGAGCAATAAGGGACACTGTCCATTGAGATCTATCTACAAGATTTGGTAGAGAGTTAGTGGGGAGGATATTTTTAATATTCTTTCTGAAGAATGGACATTGATATGTCCAAAGCTCCGCCAATTTATGTAGATACATAACAATATAATTATCTATAGTTATTATATTACAAATTACTTTTTCATATCATATACAGTTCAAGAGGTATCTTTCATTTGAGAGTGAATACGAATATTATTGTACTTGAAATGTAATAGTATGATTCAATGGTTCATTATTCTATTATCTATTCATTTATTCAATGACTGACCACGTTATAATGGCAGTGAAGAAAAATAGGAGAACAACGTTGTCGAACCGCTGTCTTGTCAATGCCTTCCATGGATGATAGCTGATACAGGTTTATTGATGTAATATTAACTGTCAATTCTCGTTTAAAATAATCAATTATATTTTATTACGCAATAAATTTTATTTTCAATTATTTCATAATGAATTTACATAGTTATTATAAAGTATTTAGTTGATTGATTATTAATTATACATTGTTAAAAGACGATCTGGCCACAGAGCAAAACAAGAAAGAGATAGTGCTATTCGCTTTATTGAATGATAGAAAAGGATAGCAATACCATTGCTAATCAAACACTGCCATTATAACGTGGACCTCACTATACAAGGATTGACTGAAATGATTTGAAGTTATATTTTATGAATATTGCTTGCAGTTTGAAGAGATTGAAATATCACCAAATTTTAGATTATTCAGAATATGGAGTGATGAATGACTTAGCGGTGAAGGTCATCTAGTTGATATACATCCATTTATACATTTAAATGAATCTATATTGGTAAATTATAGAATATCAATTCACAAATCATCAAAATTATAAAAAATTAGGTGAAGGATCAATATTTTGGTCAACTTTTACCAAAAATGAGACGTTTTAAATCTGACAACATTGAAAGATCGCAAAAAAATGCCACAGCGAAAAATTTCACAAACATTTGATTTGGCAAAACTTCACTTCAACTGTTAGTTTCTTCATTAACCCTTCTACTACCAAGCGGGGTAATTGGACTACCCCAACCCACATGTTGTCTATTTTTTGTAGATAATGTTGATGTATTCCATTGAAACGTTGAGTACTTGTTAAAAACATATCACTTTAATTATTCTATCTCATGGAATCATTTCATTCCTCTTTTTTTGGAACTATTAGCAGATATATCCTGGGGGTAACTCTATTACCACACTTGGTATTCCATGTCATGTAATTTTTTGGTATATCTCATCCATTATCAGAATACATAAGAAATCAAATTAATGTTGAATTTTTATTTTATTGCCGAACCTGATTCATAATGATCACTTAAAATCTAAATTAGAAGAAATTGCTTCACTATAACCATAATTAAATATTATTTGACAACATTTCCCCTACAACAATATAATAGAATTCTCAATTTTGTTGGCCTGTCAGTTTTTAATTGAAAACCTATTTATCAACAGAAGAAACGTATTTCTAATTATTTTAATAAATCTTGTAATGCATTTGATTGATGAATTGATGGGGAAAAATATAAAATAATTATATAAAACAGAAATCTTGTTGGGGTAACCCAGTTACCCCACTTGGTATTTCGTGTATGTGAAAAACGTTGGTAGTAGAAGAGTTAAGTACTGATTTTAACTGCAATACTTCACAAGAGGACATATATATTTAGAAGTGATGTCAAGCATTTACGGATTCCAAAATCCACATCATGTGGTACGCACTTTGGTGAAAGGGGGGACCCACACACAGGAGTTTAAGAGCTGAACTCTAGTAAAGTCTCCTCTTCAAGATTCTTATCACTGTGCTCTCTCTTATCTTTCGCTCTCCCTCTCCCCACTCATTCGACACTCATTCCCCCTCATTCGTCTCTGTGCTCTGAGAAGTGTGCTCTGATGGCACAAAACAGAGAGAGGGAGAGAGATACACAAGTCGGTGAACATAGAGACAACAGATTGCGCGACACGATAAAGATAAAAATAGAGATCGGACACGTGATTTGGCCACAATAGATAATGGTGGTAGGAGAGAAGAAGAAGGAGAAGAAGAAGAAGAAGAAGGAGAAGAAGAAGGAGAAGAAGAAGAAGAAGAAGAGAGATGTGTCAGTGACACTCAGAAGTTGAAGAGTGCAGACCAAAGATCAAAACTTCAAAAGATACTGATAATGTTGCTTGCATTTCTATACTGCAGCTGTTGGGATAGAAATCCCTTGAAAACACTATGATGTGTGCATATATGCATGTTAACAAGTATAGAATGAAAGGACTGACATCTATTTTCAAACTTCTATAGTTAGGTTCACGTTATAATGACAGTATTTGATTGACATTGGTGTTGCTATACTTGTCTATCATTTTTACATCATCTTTGAACCATCTTTGTTTCATCTTCCTCATCTTCCTTTGTATCATCTTCCTCATTGGTAGAGAGTTAGTGGGAAGGATATTTCGAATATTCTTTCCGAAGAATGGACATTGATATGTCCAAAGCTCCGCCAATTTATGTAGATTTATGTATATCAGTCATCGTCATCCAGGTCTGCGTACCAATACCCTATGACATTGTGCTAGATATTGACATTCTGATATTGTGTATTGACATTCAACATAATCATCATCATCATCATCATCATCATCATCATCATCATCATCTTCATCATCATATTATTGAACATCTTAACATCTTGTAACTGTTTCTATTTTTAATATCCAGTATAATATTATCAATCTTCAATCTATATATATATAAAAGCGAAATGGCACTCACTCACTGACTGACTGACAATATTACCTTTAGTTATTACAAATTGCTTTTTTTCATATCAGATACAGCTCAATAATTATTTTCTTAATTTATATTTTGTAAATTCATCTATAATTTTGTTATATTATAAGCTATTGTATATAAGAGTATAAGCCAGTATATATTGTAATCTACATGAATAAAGTACTGATTCAATCAATCCTATAGTAAATTTATTTGAAAATCAAATTTGAAGACACATTCTTGAATATTCCAAAACTCTGGATTCCTAGTGAATATATATATGACAATAGAGATAAGCTTGAGAAGGTATCCCATAGTCTTCTATGTTCCAAATTTCAAGCCATTTTAGTTAACTCAATCCGATTACTGTCTACTATTGTCTAATAGTACTGTTTTGTTGAGGTGAGAGTGTAAGAACGGCACAGTATGAGAGACAACCAGCCTCATATAGCTTCACGGAAAAGAGCTACTAGGACTATCAGCTAGAGTTATCAGGGAAATTCGTAACATAAACGCCCTATATACTATAGGATATCTTCTTAAGCTACCTTTTCTCTATGCATGGTATCACCATAAATGATACAGTATCAACACAATGTGATACCGTATTAACACAATATGATACAGTATCATATCAACTTGATACACCATAATTTGATAAAAAACTTCCAAACTTTGAATGAATTCTATAAACCTGTAGGACTATCAGCTTCAGTTAACAGTGGAATTTACAACATAAACGCTCTATACCATGGTATATCTTCTTATGCTATCTTTTTTCCTATGGTATCACCATACGTGATACACTATCAACACAATGTGATACAGTATCAACATGATATGATACCGTATCAACACAATATGATACCTTATCATCTCAACTTGATACACCATAATTTGATACAAAACTTCCAAACTTTGGATGAATTCTACAAACCATTCTTTTTCTTCATATCCTTATAATTATGGGATATCATGGGATATACCGTACTAGCCATCAGGCTCGTTTCGCTCGCCATATCCGTCTAGCCAGGGGGCTCCGCCCCCTGGACCCCCGACTGTATTGTCCAAAAGTAAGATCAGCGGGCTCGCTTCGCTCGCCTGCATTTTTCATTTTCCTATGCTTCATTCCTTCAGAAAGTCCAAGTACTGGGAAAAAGCAGAAAAGCTGAGAAAAACGTTGGGAAAACGCTAGTTTTGGGCGTATCTTTTGATGGAATATTACCAAAAATTGAAACATTTTCTGTCTATTACTTGATGAAAGAACTGAGAAAAAACCGCTAATTGTGGGCGTATCTTTGGCGTTATTTCAAATTCCTTCAAAACACAACATTATTACACCCTAGCTGAGCTTCTGTACGGAATTTGAACATTTCCGTACAGAAGCTCAGCTGTTCATCTGTTCATCTGTTCATTTTCTGTTCATCTGTTCTCGATAGAGCTGAGAAAACGCTAAAAACGCTGGAAAACGCAGATTTTGGGCGTATCTTTGGCGTTATTTCAAATTCTTCAAAACACAACATTATTACACCCTAGCTGAGCTTCTGTACTGAATTTGAACATTTTCTATTCATGTGTTCTCGATAAAGCTGAGAAAACGCTAAAAAACGCTGGAAAACGCTGATTTTGAGCGTATCTTTGGCGTTATCACAAATTCCTCATAACACAACATTATTACACCCTAGCTGAGCTTCTGTACTAAATTTGAACAATATTTGTTCATTTGTTCTCGATAAAGCTGAGAAAACGCTGGAAAAACACAGATTTTGGGCGTATCTTACGATTTTTTTCCAAATCCGTTCTAAGTGTGCCTCTAAAGGGCCAACTGAACATACCTATCAAATGTGAACGTTTTTGATCTGGTAGATTTTTAGTTCTGCGAGTGAGTGAATGCCATTACGCTTTTATATATAACAAGCACACTTTATAACAATGACATAATTTTGAAACTTCATGTCCATGAAATTTGAAAATTAATTCTGAAAAATCTAGGAGGAAAATATAAATTTGGGCTTCGAGGTGCATGAGATTGATATTTTTAGAATCTATGTGCAAAATTTGGATATCTAAATCAGTTCCGTTTTTGCGGTAGGCAATCCACAAGTTGACATGTTTTGATGCGAACAAACGAACACACGAACAAACACAACCCTACTCTCTCTTATTATATAGATTATAGATAAGCTATCTCTTTTCTATGACTACTTCACAGTGAAGCATCACTTTCACAAAACTCCATATTATTATCTCCTGACATAAGTTTGCACGAATGTCACAATCAATCATTGAACAACCATAAATTACTCGATAAATCCTATCTAGCAACATAATTGATTGGTTCATCCGCCAGCCAATCACATTCAAGATAATTTATCCGCTCTACCTCATCAACCAATCACATCCAAGATAATTTCCAAATTCAAGACTGGATAAAATTACCGTGCGCGTACAATTACCGGCGAAATATGACGCTATTTGTCAACGCGATTTGACAGTAGACGCGTTACTGTGCACGGTAATCTATCGTTTTCAGAGCCGAATATTTTGGCGGCTCCTGAATTACACGGTGCGGCGTTACGCGCGGTTAATTGGCGTTACGTTATTTAATTAGACATTACTGATAACAGGGGAGCAAAGTGTATTAGCCTATCTACTGTGTTAGTTACTGTAGTCGCTGATTCACTTTAAACAGTCAGCTTTGGGTGTATGAGAAGCTTGATGTTATTCATATATAGCATTCTGACAATAAGTAAATCTCACTAAAGCTTATAGTGGGGTCCACGTTATAATGGCAGTGGATAAAGATAGGAGGACAGTGTTGCCGATTGTCTGCCTTGATTAACTATACTTCTATTCTATAATTCTACTTAACTATACTTCTAACTATTCTTCATTGTTGAAAACGGGTTTGGCAACGCTGTGGAGCTAGAAAGGGATAGCGTTACCTGCTTTGTCGAATGATAGACAAGGATAGCAACACCAATATACCTCACTATAGTATCTCTATGTTATGATAATGCTGTTTTGTACCCTAGTGATGGAAGGGGGTTATCAAAACATCTGTACTTGTATTCTATTTAGGGTTATTTGGAGGGAATAGGATGTGGAGATGAAGGAAGAAGAAGAAGGAAAGGTATAGGAAGATGAGGAAGAGGAGGAGGAGGAAGAGGAGGAGGAGGAGGAGGAGGAGGTGGAGAAGGTGGTGGAGGAGAACGAGAAGGAACGAGAGGAGGAAGGGGTAGGCGATATCAAAACATATCTGTACTTGAGAAGACGAAGAAGACGAAGAAGAAGAAGAGGAGAATCATTTTTGATATGAAAGAATCAATAAAGAATAAATGAGGTGGATGAGGAGGAAGAGGATGTGGAGGAGGAGGAGGAGGAGGAGGAGGAGGAGGAGGAGGAGGAGAAGACTGTCGGATGTGCTTCCAGTTTTTTTTTGGTCCTTCAAAATGATTTCTTTAATATGAGAATGTTTTTCCTATTTTAGTGATAACGTGAATTTTTTCTTCTATATTTGGTTTTAGAAGTTTGAATTTAAAAATTTAAAAATTCAAATTCAAAAATCTACTTTGTGAAAAGAATTGGGACCTGAAAATTTTGTGAAGTGAACACCTACAAGGCTTAACCTATTACGGACTATGTGTAACCTTATCTAAATTTGGGAGAGGAATAGCACAAGGTTACCTTATTTTTTCTATCCCTATCATTTTTGATAATGTACTAGTTAAAGAATAAAGGAGGTGGAGGAGGGGTGATTAGGATGAGGAGGAGGTGGAGAAGGAGGAGAAGTGTAGGAGGAGGAGGAGGAGTGTAGGAGGAGGAGGAGGAGTGTAGGAGGGTAGATGTATGATGACATTGTAGAAAATAGGTGGAACAGAATAGTAGGGGAGATGTAATCATATCTATGCATGAATTGTTCAGTTTTACCCCGTTGACTGGAAGCGTGGTCTAGGCAAACTGTTTCAATTAATTATCCCTCTTTGTTGCCATGTTTATTGCTAACTTACTCTCTCACTCTCTCACAGTCACAGATCATACACTCACAATCTCTGTCTATCCCTCTATCTCTCTCTCTCACCGTGATATTATACCTGCGAGAATTGTGCACAAGTATAACAATTATCATTTACATAGATGTTTCATAGATAAATTTAATTAATAACACCCACTATCATGTGGAACAGTGGATCTATTTCATTCATATACGCCACAATTGAATTATATCATAATCTTTGCGGGGTAGTTGTTCCAGGGATATGTTTCTGAGTAGCATGTGACAGAGCTATGATTAATTTCAGTGAGATAACTGAGTTGTAGCTGTAGATTTGAATGATAGTTTTTGATTTGCTGTAAAGGTGGGGCGTATTCAGTGATAACGTTTGGAGGGATTGTATAGAATAAGGCTTATTTGATGTTCATATGTTCAAGGCTATTTGGATATTTGATGTTCAAGGCTATTCTATCAGTTGGATATGTATAGAAGATCTGTTGGTATTTTCGAATTTCACAATGGATGGAAAAACTGTTTGATATACAATATTCAATACAAACTAGGGAGTGGGCAGTTGATATTGAACAGTTTTTCCATCAATAATTGTTTGCTTTAGGATGAATGTTTCCTGATAAGCAAATGTACAATAAATAAACTATTGTACAGTAATGTCGATTTTGTTTATTCATTTGTTTCATTCCATATTCATTCATGAATATTTCCTCGTAGGCCAATGTCCAATAAATAAACTATTGTACAGTAATGTCGATTTTGTTTATTCATTTGTTTCATTCCATATTCATTCATGAATATTTCCTGATAGGCGAATGTCCAATAAATAAACTATTGTACAGTAATGTCTAAACTACAGTAATGTCGATTTTGTTTATTCATTTGTTTCATTCCATATTCATTCATGAATATTTCCTGATAGGAAAATTTACAATAAATAACTATTGTACAGTAATGTCCATTTTGTTTATTCATTTGTTTCATTCCATATTCATTCATGAATATTTCCTGATAGGCGAATGTCCAATAAATAAACTATTGTACAGTAATGTCGATTTTGTTTATTCATCTGTTTCATTCCTTAATTTGCTTCAGTTTTGTAAATTTTTACATCAATTTTGTTTCATTCTCTATTTCCAACACTGGTCTGTAGTTTCATGTGTTTACTTTCATAAAAAAAAGTTTAACTTTTCAACTTTCATTGTCGTTGAGATTATACATAGCTCTAGTAATACAGTCACAAAACTGAAGGAGATTTCTCCTTCAACTGAGACTCTATCATACTCATTCAAGATCCCATCTTTGAAAATCTTACTAAACATCGTGTAATTTCTATTCTGAATCCAAGTTTTCTTCTTGAAGATTATAATTACTAATCTAATCAAAATCTTATAAACCTATTCTAATTCAATATCTTATCATTCCTGTTCATGATCTTATCCTCAACCTCGACACATATATTATATAGTGAGGTATCATTTTCTAAACCCTGAATATTGTTATATTAATAATATGTAATATAATGTAATGTATGTTGAATTTATGAATAAACTCCTTTGGATGTGTCGTCCAACATCCAGAGAAATTATTATTATTATTATTATCATTAATTATTTTATTGCTACACAATACAATTAAATGAATTATTATCAATGTATCAATTAATTTTTTTCTACCCAAGATTGACAACTATTTCTCTTTTGATATGATTTAAATTGAAAATTATCATTTTGGGATCACTGATTGATTATATCAATGTACATTTCTATGGTTTTTTTCTAATATAATGTAAAACTTGACTCCTACAGTCAAACCTTCTTTAGAAGGTTTTGGAGAATTTATAATTCGTCTGGTTTATAATATTTGAAATGTTCTACTGAAAGGGAATCTTCTTATTTTTTGTCATTCCTGCTTTTTTTTATTATTCTTCATTGGTTTTGTTTGTAAGATTTCTTTTTATAAGTGTATTTTTCATTTCTGTTTGTTATATTTTCTATAATAAACTCCCTTCTTCTGGGGGTACCAGGACGAAGGAAAAAGGAAAGGAAAATACTTACTCAAGATCTTATCATACTTAGTAGAAATCTTATAATTCCTATTCAAATTCGTAGATCTTATTATTTCCAATCGAAATCTTTCAATTCTATTCTAACTCGATACATTATCATACCTTTTAGACATCCTATCATTCTATCTCGAGATCTTCACTATCATATTCACTAGAAATCTTATCACAATCATTCAAAATCCAAGTTCTCTTGTCAAAGATCTATTATTCCTATTTTTCCACCCATTATTATTAAGTTATAATTTTATAACTTGAGATCCTATCATTCCTGTTCAGATCATAACATTCTTACTAAAGATCTTATCATTCCCATTCAAAATCCAAGCTCTCCATTTGAAGATCTTATCTCTTCTCAAGATCAAGGAATGATAATCCTGGTCAACATCTTATCATTCTAATTCAAGATCATAAAATTTTCTTGCACAAGATCTTATTATTCCTACTCGAAATCAAAAAATCATTTCTGATCAACATTTAATCATATTTACTCAAGATCATGCACTACTCTTGCACATGATCTTATTGTTCCTACTCAAGATCCAATCATTCTTGCACATGATCCAATAATTATTCCTACTCAAGATCCAATCATTCCTGATCAACATCTTATCATTCTAACTCAAGTTCATACAATTTTCCTATGCGAGATATCATAATTCTAACGCAAGATCATACACTATTTCTATGCGAGATATTATTCATTCCTTCTCAACATCTTATCATTCTAACTCAAGATCATACAATATTCCTACGCGAGATATTATCATTCCAACTCAAGATCATACAATATTCTTACACAAGATATTATTATCCCTACTCAAAATATCATCATTCCTGCTCTACATGTTATCATTCTAACTCAAGATCATAGAATATTCTTAGACAAGATATTATTATTCCTTCTCAAAATCTTATCATTCTAACTCGAGATCATACAATATTCCTACGCGAGATATCATCATTCCAACTCAAGATCATACAATATTCTTGCACAAGATCTCATTATTCCCACTCAAGAACCCACCATTCCCACTCAAGACGTTATTATTCACCCTGCACTCATCTCCGCGGAGACTCTTTGGCATTATCTAGTTCTCCCTCCAGGTCTTGAGCTCACTCTGCTCCCCCAAACTTGTGGGACATATGCACAATCGATAACAGGCATATTGGGCGCCATGATAGGCCAGCTGGCCTCCTATTGGCTGAGGGCGACCGGTGCTCGCTTCCCATTGGTCGTCGGGTGGTGGTGGGGGGAAGGACACGGCAGGATCAGTTCCAGGAACGAGTTTTTGTCAGTCAGTCTTCGCCTGACTCTCGTCGGGGTAACATCGACTGGAAGAGAGGAGAGAGTTCAGAAGTTATCGGACAGAGAGCGAGAGAGAAGAGTTTTGAAGGTTTCTCTCGAAGAAAGGAGAGACAGAAGAGTTTTGAAGGTTTCTCTCGGAGAGAGAGAGAGAACGAGCAGTGTTTGGAAGTTTTCTCTCGGAGATAGGGACAGTAAAGTTTTGAATCTTTCTTTTGGATAGAGACAGGAAAGTTCCATAGTTTCTCAAAGATAGATAGAGAGAAAAGATACTCCATGTAGAAGAGAATTGGAGCACACATGGTTTGTGTGAGGTTATCTCTCAAATATAGAGAAGAGAGAGAAAAGATATTCTTTGTACAAAAGCATTGAAACACACATTGCTGAAAGATAATTCTAGGATTTTTGTTCTCTCAAATTCTTGGAAGTGGAGACTTAACTTATTTACTTTCCTTGCACTATTACCATAGGTAAGGAAAGTATTGCTTTCCGAAAAAATTGAGGTACCCCAATTTCCAAATTTCTATACGTTTCAAGGTCCCCTGAGTCCAAAAACATTATTTTCTCAGTAGATGTTACCCTCCATTAATCTATTAGAACTTGGGAGGAAAATGATAGAATAGAGGAAAGATGGGATACGAAGTTATCCTATGGTGTAGTACATCCATATGGTATAGTACATGTATACTATGGTACATGATCCAAATTTCATTGTTTTACCACAAATTTCACAGTGAAATTTTTGAAATTTCAAGCTGTTAGTCCTAGTAGTTCTTTTTCGTGAAGCTATGTGACGCTGGTAGTCTCTCATACTGTGCCGTTCTCACACTATTTATTTATTTATTCACAATATGACATCGGAAACAACAGATAATGACCCAAATATGTTTCCTTAACACAACAATAAGTATACAGTATACAGTGCAATAAAAAAAAGATACTAAAACTAACGTTTGAAAAGAAAAGAAAATAATACTTAGAAAACTACTTCTAAAACATTCCTTAATAGAGTTGATGGTGAAAGTGATCACACACCAGTTATTACCTCAAAAAAGCAGTAATTATAAACAGTAGTCGAGCTCACCCTTAAAAAAAAAAACAAACACAGTAATTGGCTTGAGTTAACAAAAATTGACTTTGAATTTGGAACATGAACGACTATACCATAGGATATCTTGCAGTACTATCTTCTCTCTATGATAATGGTCTTCAAAATACGTGCAAATCATTGAAGAAGATGTGACAGAAAGCCAGGAATTCTAATGTTACAAGAACCGAATTCTAATCACCGAATACATACAAATTGATAAATAAATATAAGGATTGATTTTTCATAATATATAATCACTATTATCTCTTTTCTGTATAGGGCTACTTGTAATATAAATATAGAGAAAATAAAAATCTCAGTACCCTTTTTTTAAAATATTTTATCACAACAAACCGTACTTTGCAAGAGTATGGTATATATATATATATATATATATATATATATATATATATATATATATATAATATATATATATATATATATATATATTATATATAGATATATATATAATAATAATAATGATAATAATGTTTCTAATTAAACACTTGACAAACTGAAATCTTGACCTACTGAAATCTTTAGGAATTTAAAATAGACCTATAACCATTCTCGGTGAATTAAGATTTGATATGCAAAATTACATGTTAATCAGTTGAGTAGTTGAGACGTGATGATGCGTCATTCGTGAATTTCCTATCCCGTAAGTGTATAAGCCAGTTCTTTCCTTTATTATAATAGAGATAGCATTCTTGTGCTTCCTATACACAGTGTCTTATTATGTTTGTTATGGATAAATACCACAAGTATATTATTGATAAAATATTTCAAAAAAAGGGTACTGAGATTTTTATTTTCTCTATATTTAAATCACTATTATTATTTATGTACTCCATACGCTTGAAGTCCTTTACAATCTCGGAATAAATAATATATCCTATCACTGTATTATCATGAAGTGTTCAAAACCAAGAAGAATTATTTCAAGTTTATAACTCCTACCAGAGGGAACTTAGGCTGGTCACACACCGATTAATCAAGACAAGACTAGTCACGTTTAGTCACAATACTTCACATAGTTGCTTATGAAGACATGTCTAATTGCAATGACTAATCAGTGTGAGTTGCGTCATAAGCGGCTATGTTGAATAATAAGAATTATTTCAAGTTTATAACTTCTACCAGAGCGAACTTAGGCTGGTCACAAACCGATTAATCAAGACAAGACTAGTCACGTTTAGTCACAATACTTCACATAGTTGCTTATGAAGACATGTCTAATTGCAATGACTAATCAGTGTGAGTTGCTTCATAAGCGGCTATGTGAAGTATTATGACTAAACGTGACTAGTGTTCGTCTTGACTAATCGGTATGTGGCCAGCCTTAGGCTCGGCGCACACCAGTTAGTCAAGACAAGACAAGACATGATCAGACACGTTAAGTCACAATACTTCACATAGCCGCTTATGACGCAACTCACACTGATTAGTCATTGCAATTAGACATGTCTTCATAAGCAACTATGTGAAGTATTGTGACTACACGTGACTAGTTGTCTGATTAATCGGTTTGTGACCAGCCTAAGTTCGCTCTGGTAGAAGTTATAAACTTGGAATAATTCTTATTATTCAACATAGCCGCTTATGACGCAACTCACACCGATCAGTCATTGCAATTAGACATGTCTTCATAAGCAGCTATGTGAAGTATTGTGTCTGATCATGTCTTGTCTTGTCTAGACTAACTGGTATGCGCCCAGCCTATACAATTGTTCTCTTGGTTGTTTCATAAGATTGTTTTATTCCATGCTTTAACTTGGAGATAAGTATTGTGACTAAACGTGACTAGTCTTGTCTTGATTAATCGGTTTGTGACCAGCCTAAGTTCGCTCTGGTAGAAGTTATAAACTTGGAATAATTCTTATTATTCAACATAGCCGCTTATGACGCAACTCACACCGATCAGTCATTGCAATTAGACATGTCTTCATAAGCAGCTATGTGAAGTATTGTGTCTGATCATGTCTTGTCTTGTCTAGACTAACTGGTATGCGCCCAGCCTATACAATTGTTCTCTTGGTTGTTTCATAAGATTGTTTTATTCCATGCTTTAACTTGGAGATAACAATCAGATTAACAAGGAGTAGATAAGCCGGAGGGTCTCAAACCAGAAGTTTTCTTTTTCTAAACCATGGTTCACAAACCACACCTCGTTAAATGAACCCTCTTTAGTGTGACTCTCACTTCAAACTGTCAGCATTGTTTGAATGGGGAAGCATTGATGTTAACTATTAAGATTACTGACAGCCCAAAGTGAATTTCAACGTGATTTCTCACTGTGAAGATTGTAAAGTTAAAAAAATAATTTTCATAATACATACCTTTCGAAAAAAAGTTGATACTCCATTACTTGAATCATAAACGCTTAACTTGAGACATTACAACTTCATTTCAAGTTTAATATGGAGGGCGAATTGCACAACTTCTCTGTAGGCCTGTTAGTAGAAGGAATGAAGATGTCTGGGAAAACTTTAGCATGTAATTAAAAGTTTATTACAGGTTTTATTCGTCGTACGAGTCATAACCACCCTTTTAAATTCATTGTCGGGATTTTTTATCGAGGGTTTTTTCAGAATGATTACAGTGAGGAATTTTGTAGTTGATGTATTGATAAGGTGCTGAAATGGTTGGGGGATATGATTTAGATGCTTGATAATAATATTGATGTGAAGAAATTCATATTAATATACACTAGAGTCTCGATTAACCGAGTCTCGGTCAACCGAGGTTCCGTGTTAACCGAGCCTCGGATCGGCCAAGGTCAAGGTCAGTTTGGCAGCTAAGAAGCGAAGCAGTTCGATTACACAAAGAACTGTCAAAGATTTTTCAAACCTTTGTAACTTTTTAATACTTTAAAGTATGTACTACTATTATCTAGTTGTGTGGTTTTGAATATAGTTCATGTTGGTGTACATCACATTGTACATATTTTTATTTGATTCCCTTAACCCCTTATTTAGATTAGGCCCTCCGTGTTAACCGAGTATTTGACTATCCAAGGTTGTAGCGGTCCGATTAACTCGGTTAATCGGGACTCTAGTGTATAAATAACTAGTAGTTCTGTGAACAATAGACCTCAAGCAGTATTCTCATCACAAGTACCTGAATGAAACTATAGACCTCATGGAAATATAGCAATAGACTGGCTTCTCCACACATCTGAAGGAGTGGCCGTAGTCGAGTGGATCAGATGCTGGCTTTATGATTCAGAGGCCGGGTTCAAATCCCGGCCCGGGCAAGATATTTATCTCGGGCCACTCCAGTGTTTCGGATGGACACGTTTAGCCGTCGGTCCCGGCTGCCTAAAAAGCAGTCGTTAGGTCATGTCAGAGGCCCTGAATTGATCAGTTGCGACCTGAAAACTCAGACCTGAGCTAGCCAGGTCACTCGAAATATTATTATTATTCCGCTGATCTGTGTAATCACTTGTCAGCTGATTTATGATGAATAGTCTGATTTTTACTCTTATATTGGCGTGTGAAGGAGGCTCCTTTTTCCTTTTATATTATCCTTGAAATGCAAAATTTCCAAATACCTGTATATAATTATGTCGACGAGCAATATTAAAAAAGTAACATACCTGTCAAATTTCATGAAAATCTATTACCGCGTGTCGCCGTAAATGCGCAACATATAAACATTTAAACATTAAGAGAAATGCCAAATCATCGACTTGAATCTTAGACCTCACTTCGCTCGGTCAATAAAGGAAAGAATTGGCTTATATATGTACGGACTTGGAAATTCACGCATCAACACGTCTGAACTACTCTTCTGATTAACTTGAAATTTTGCATATAGATTCTTAATTAACCGAGGATGGTTATAGACCTATTTTCAATTCTTTAAGATTTCATTACGACAAGTTTTCAGTTTGTCAAGTTTAAAAAAGACCCTTGCGGAGCACGGGTTCCTGCTAGTTGTATTGGAGGAATACAACTAATAAAGTTATATAACTGGAGGAAAGATGAAAAAGTTGTGGAAAATCGCTATAGTGTTTTTCCAGTATCAACACATTGAGAAATTTCACAGTTTCTGATGGATTGATAAGGTGCAAAGATGGGTAAGGATATGATGTTTTGATTGTCATATGGATGTTGAAGAATTTTTTTTTTTTTTTGCTAAGGGTGATGCACTCATGAGCCTTAGGCTTGTGCGTGGGCAATGAGGCGGAAGAAATGAGTGGAACTACAGTTTCGAACCACCATGAAGCGATTTCCCAGCTTATAAGTCAATTGGTGATGGATATAACTGGAGAAAATTAAGCTAAAAAAGGATAGCGCTGTTTGCGTTGTCGAATGATGGATAAGGATAGCAACACAAATTTTAAACAAATACTGCCATGCCATCACAATGCTAATCAGGCATGCTATTATTTATTATTTATTTACATCAATAGAAAAATTACAACATATAGAGGCTTACAGCTTTATGCCAAAACAAGCCTCATTGAAAATCAATTGTTTACACAAACTAAAACTAAATTATTAAGAGAGTAAAAACGAAAAATAGCAATAAAAATAGTTTGGAACAAACATTATAAATAGAAAATAACACAAGACACGATAGTAAAAAGACTGAAGAAATAATAATAAATAGACAAATTGAAAAAAGAGAATAAGGAGCAAGCCTATTTTAAGAAGAAGAATTTGAAATTTAAATTTTTATGGTCTGCAAAATTGATAAGCATTTTTAATTTAAGAGCTTGATAACATTTCCACTAAAATTGCGCAAATTATCAGCGAATATATTATCTAGAATCGTATTCAAAGAATTGTACATCTAACAGTTTTTGTAAGAAGCAATTTGCATGATGTACAGTGTATATTCATCCAAAGCAAAAAAAATTTAATCTAGGTCTATCTAACGGAACAAATATACTAAAGAGTTTGATAATATTCGGAATGTCTAAATGATTATTCATATTTCAAATAGAACAATTAATAATATGAAATCCCGCCTGTTCTTCAAAAACATAATTTGAAAACTGACTCTCAGACACCTCATAGAATAGTCATACGGGCATGAATGTCCATACTTCTTGTAATACATGAATCTGAGGAATTTATTTGTATGCGTTTGATACTATTAATTCAAACGACTTCATCAACAGCATCTCCAAACAACTGCACAATACTCAAGTCCACTTCTCACCAAGGCCAGATACAGCATCTTGATTGAATCAATGTCTGTGGTGTGTGTGACATTTCTCATGATGAATCCTAGCATCTTATTTGAATTATTAAGAATGTAATCAATGTGCTCTCTGAAGGTGAGAGTGGAGTCTATGTAGACACCCAAATCCTTAATCACATAAACTCTTTCAAGATGTTCATCTAATAGTAAATTTGTATGGCGTTTTGTTGGTGGAGAGTCCCTTGCGAGAAGGTCCCACCTTGCTGAATATATAATAATTCAAGCTGTCAATGAGCCTCACGACTGTCATACGTCAGCCGGGACCGACAATTAACGTGCCCATCCGATAACACGGGAGTGATCTGGTTAAAAAACTCTGGTTGTGAGAGGGTTCGAACCCGGAATCTCTATGCTGCTATGCAAGCTCTCTTCCACTAGACCACGGATCACTCGTTCATCTGATAATTTGTAGTCAGCGAAAATATGTTGCTGTCTAGTGAAGACAATAAATCTACATTTCTCCACATTTAATGCCAGATTGTTTCTTTCACTCCATTTTCATCTATTAGTTGGAAATTAGTGATGTAAGTTGTAAATATACAACCTAATAATCATAATTATTACAGATTTTGCTTCTTGAAGCTGAGTTCACACCAAAGTCGATGATAAGGGAGATGTTGTGAATAAGGAGACATTCCTGTATATAAATAAATGAATGATATAGGTACACAAAAATTTATTTATTATTTATTTTATTTTTACAAAGAAGCACTGATTGGGAGAGAAAAACTAAAGATACTCCTTGTACTATTTCTCTCCCAAATTAGATAACATTTTAAAAGTCCAAAATAGGGTTATAATTTCACTTTACTAAAATTTAGTCCATTTTCACTCAAAAACAACGAAAACTAAGATTTTTAAATTTTGACGGTTGAAAACACAATAAAAAACAAAAATATCACACTCAAATCACCATTAATTGGAAAATTTTTGAGTAATTTTACAAAATTTAGAGCCATAAAAAACACAACTAACTATTCAGCACAGCTGATTACAGTTCTGAATAATCGTCTGAAATGAATAAAACAACTCAATATTTTTCTCGGGCCACTCCCGTGTTTCGGATGGACACGTTAAGCCGTCGGTCTTGGCTGCCTAAAAAACAGTCGTTAGGTCATGTCAGAGGCCCTGAAATTAATCAGTTGCGACCTGAAAACTCTGACACCAGACCTGAGCCAGACAGGTCACTCGATATTATTATTATTATTAATAAAACAACAATTGAAAAGCACAACAGCAGAATATGAGAAATCCAAGCTAGAGAACAGAGAATCCAAAGAGGGAGTCCAATATAAGGTGTAATAGTAGTAAACAAAGAGGGGAAGAGAAAGAAAAAGGGTTGAAAAACAACAGGAGAACAGCAGAAATCGAAAAATGAGAACAAAACGGAGTTAAGGAGGGAAGAAGGGGGTGTGTTTATAATATCAGAGTTGGGACAGGGCTAATCTAAGTTGGTTGACTGAACAAGCATGTGTGAAACTCAAGGCTTATTACACTGAAATTCACTCCATTTTGTCAGCATTTTCTCATATAAAACATTACTACTTCCCATTTACCCAATGCTGACTGTTTTCACCATAGGAGTAACCATTCTTGCGTGACCGAGCTATATAGAGCTTTTTTTTACACGGAATATAATGTACTGTGTTTAGCCGCAGACATGGAATAATGTTTTGTACTGTATATAGTCGACCGGCTAAAAGCAGTCTGTTGATCAGATATTTATTTTTTAACGTGATGTGTGCATCTAGCGAATATTGCTTGGAGCACAGGTATAACTGGAGTTAAAATGGCTGTTGGGTTTTCGGACTGGGAGAAAGAAGAAGGTGTGAGGTAGAAGAGTGGGAAGGGAGAAATTGGATGAAAGAGAGAGAAGGAGAAGGAGAAAGAGAGAGGGTTACAGTTTGATGGACAATAAGTGATAAGAGAAGAAAAGAAAGAGCGGATGAGGAATGAAAATAAAATACAGAATAAGTATTCTGTATTCAAGAATACAGAGTATTCTGGATACAGAAGTGAGGATATAATAAGATATTGGAACTCCTACAGTAGTGAGGATATAATAAGATATTGGAACTCCTACAGTAGTGAGGATATATAGATATTGGAACTCCTACAGTAGTGAGGATATAATAAGATATGGAACTCTACAGTAGTGAGGATATAATAAGATATTGGAACTCCTACAGTAGTGAGGATATAATAAGATATTGGAACTCCTACAGTAGTGAGGATATAATAAGATATTGGAACTCCTACAGTAGTGAGGATATAATAAGATATTGGAACTCTACAGTAGTGAGGATATATAATTTGAGCCGTCAATGGGCCTTACGACTGTCATACTTCAGCCGGGACCGACAATTAACGTGCCCATCCGATAACACGGGAGTGATCTGGTTAAAAAACTTCTGGTTGTGAGAGGGTTCGAACCCGAATCTCTATGCTGCTATGCAAGCTCTCTTTCCACTAGACCACGGATCACTCCGTTCATCTTGAAATTTGTAGTCAGCGAAAATATGTTGCTGTCTAGTGAAGACAATAAATCTACATTTCTCCACATTTAATGCCAGATTGTTTCTTTCACTCCATTTTCATCTATTAGTTGGAAATTAGTGATGTAAGTTGTAAATATACAACCTAATAATCAATAATTATTACAGATTTTGCTTCTTGAAGCTGAGTTCACACCAAAGTCGATGATAAGGGAGATGTTGTGAATAAGGAGACATTCCTGTATATAAATAAATGAATGATATAGGTACACAAAATTTATTTATTATTTATTTATATTTTTACAAAGAAGCACTGATTGGGAGAGAAAAACTAAAGATACTCCTTGTACTATTTCTCTCCCAAATTTAGATAACATTTTAAAAGTCAAAATAGGGTTATAATTTCAATTTACTAAAATTTAGTCCATTTTCACTCAAAAACAACGAAAACTAAGATTTTTAAATTTTGACGGTTGAAAACAGAATAAAAGACAAAAATATCACACTCAAATCACCATTAATTGGAAATTTTGAGTAATTTTACAAAATTTAGAGCCATAAAAACACAAATAACTATTCAGGACAGCTGATTACAGTTCTGAATAATCGTCTGAATGAATAAAACAACTCAATATTTTTCTCGGGCCACTCCCGTGTTTCGGATGGACACGTTAAGCCGTCGGTCTTGGCTGCCTAAAAAACAGTCGTTAGGTCATGTCAGAGGCCCTGAAATTAATCAGTTGCGACCTGAAAACTCTGACACCAGACCTGAGCCACACAGGTCACTCGATATTATAAATTATTATTATTATTATTAATAAAACACAATTGAAAAGCACAACAGCAGAATATGAGAAATCCAAGCTAGAGAACAGAGAATCCAAAGAGGGAGTCCAATATAAGGTGTAATAGTAGTAAACAAAGAGGGGAAGAGAAAGAAAAAGGGTTGAAAAACAACAGGAGAACAGCAGAAATCGAAAAATGAGAACAAAACGGAGTTAAGGAGGGAAGAAGAGGGCGTGTTTATAATATCAGAGTTGGGACAGGGCTAATCTAAGTTGGTTGACTGAACAAGCATGTGTGAAACTCAAGGCTTATTACACTGAAATTCACTCCATTTTGTCAGCATTTTCTCATATAAAACTCTACTACTTCCCATTTAACCAATACTGACTGTTTTCACCATAGGAGTAACCATTCTTGCGTGACCGAGCTATATAGAGCTTTTTTTTACACGGAATATAATGTACTGTGTTTAGCCGCAGACATGGAATAATGTTTTGTACTGTATATAGTCGACCGGCTAAAAGCAGTCTGTTGATCAGATATTTATTTTTTAACGTGATGTGTGCATCTAGCGAATATTGCTTGGAGCACAGGTATAACTGGAGTTAAAATGGCTGTTGGGTTTTCGGACTGGGAGAAAGAAGAAGGTGTGAGGTAGAAGAGTGGGAAGGGAGAAATTGAATGAAAGAGAGAGAAGGGAGAAGGAGAAAGAGAGAGGGTTACAGTTTGATGGACAATAAGTGATAAGAGAAGAAAAGAAAGAGCGGATGAGGAATGAAAATAAAATACAGAATAAGTATTCTGTATTCAAGAATACAGAGTATTCTGGATACAGAAGTGAGGATATAATAAGATATTGGAACTCCTACAGTAGTGAGGATATAATAAGATATTGGAACTCCTACAGTAGTGAGGATATAATAAGATTGGAACTCCTACAGTAGTGAAGACAATAAATCTACATTTCTCCACATTTAATGCCAGATTGTTTTTCTTTCACTCCATTTTCATCTATTAGTTGGAAATTAGTGATGTAGTTGTAAATATACAACCTAATAATCAATAATTATTACAGATTTTGCTTCTTGAAGCTGAGTTCACACCAAAGTCGATGAAAAGGGAGATGTTGTGAATAGGAGACATTCCTGTATATAAATAAATGAATGATATAGGTACACAAAAATTTATTTTATTTATTTATATTTTTACAAAGAAGCACTGATTGGGAGAGAAAAACTAAAGATACTCCTTGTACTATTTCTCTCCCAAATTTAGATAACATTTTAAAAGTCAAAATAGGGTTATAATTTCAATTTACTAAAATTTAGTCCATTTTCACTCAAAACAACGAAAACTAAGATTTTTAAATTTTGACGTTGAAAACAGAATAAAAGA
The DNA here is from genome assembly GCF_014356525.2 of Nilaparvata lugens. Lineage (NCBI taxonomy): Eukaryota > Metazoa > Arthropoda > Insecta > Hemiptera > Delphacidae > Nilaparvata > Nilaparvata lugens. The sequence goes on along the minus strand of NC_052516.1, from coordinate 2,503,676 downwards.
CAAAAATATCACACTCAAATCACCATTAATTGGAAAATTTTTGAGTAATTTTACAAAATTTAGAGCCATAAAAACACAAATAACTATTCAGGACAGCTGATTACAGTTCTGAATAATCGTCTGAATGAATAAAACAACTCAATATTTTTCTCGGGCCACTCCCGTGTTTCGGATGGAACCGTTAAGCCGTCGGTCTTGGCTGCCTAAAAACAGTCGTTAGGTCATGTCAGAGGCCCTGAAATTAATCAGTTGCGACCTGAAAACTCTGACACCAGACCTGAGCCACACAGGTCACTCGATATTATAATTATTAGTATTATTATTATTAAAAAAAAAACACAATTTGAAAAGCAAAGCAGAATGTGAGAAATCCAAGCTAGAGAACAGAGAATCCAAAGAGGGAGTCCAATATAAGGTGTAATAGTAGTAAACAAAGAGGGGAAGAGAAAGAAAAAGGGTGAAAACACAGGGAACAGCAGAAATCGAAAAATGAGAACAAAACGGAGTTAAGGAGGGAAGAAGAGGGTGTGTTTATAATATCAGAGTTAGGACAGGGCTAATCTAAGTTGGTTGACTGAACAAGCATGTGTGAAACTCAAGGCTTATTACACTGAAATTCACTCCATTTTGTCAGCATTTTCTCATATAAAACATTACTACTTCCCATTTACCAATGCTGACTGTTTTCACCATAGGAGTAACCATTCTTGCGTGACCGAGCTATATAGAGCTTTTTTTTTACACGGAATATAATGTACTGTGTTTAGCCGCAGACATGGAATAATGTTTTGTACTGTATATAGTCGACCGGCTAAAAGCAGTCTGTTGATCAGATATTTATTTTTTAACGTGATGTGTGCATCTAGCGAATATTGCTTGGAGCACAGGTATAACTGGAGTTAAAATGGCTGTTGGGTTTTCGGACTGGGAGAAAGAAGAAGGTGTGAGGTAGAAGAGTGGGAAGGGAGAAATTGAATGAAAGAGAGAGAAGGGAGAAGGAGAAAGAGAGAGGGTTACAGTTTGATGGACAATAAGTGATAAGAGAAGAAAAGAAAGAGCGGGATGAGGAATGAAAATAAAATACAGAATAAGTATTCTGTATTCAAGAATACAGAGTATTCTGGATACAGAAGTGAGGATATATAAGATATTGGAACTCCTACAGTAGTGAGGATATAATAAGATATTGGAACTCCTACAGTAGTGAGGATATAATAAGATATTGGAACTCCTACAGTAGTGAGGATATAATAAGATATTGGAACTCCTACAGTAGTGAGGATATAATAAGATATGGAACTCCTACAGTAGTGAGGATATAATAAGATATTGGAACTCCTACAGTAGTGAGGATATAATAAGATATTGGAACTCCTACAGTAGTGAGGATATAATAAGATATTGGAACTCCTACAGTAGTGAGGATATAATAAATATTGGAACTCCTACAGTAGTGAGGATATAATAAGATATGGAACTCCTACAGCCGGGACCGAAAATAACGTGGCCATCCGATAACACGGGAGTGATCTGGTTAAAAAACTTCTGGTTGTGAGAGGGTTCGAACCCGAATCTCTATGCTGCTATGCAAGCTCTCTTTCCACTAGACCACGGATCACTCCGTTCATCTTGATAATTTGTAGTCAGCGAAAATATGTTGCTGTCTAGTGAAGACAATAAATCTACATTTCTCCACATTTAATGCCATATTGTTTCTTTCACTCCATTTTCATCTATTAGTTGGAAATTAGTGATGTAAGTTGTAAATATACAACCTAATAATCAATAATTATTACAGATTTTGCTTCTTGAAGCTGAGTTCACACCAAAGTCGATGATAAGGGAGATGTTGTGAATAGGAGACATTCCTGTATATAAATAAATGAATGATATAGGTACACAAAAATTTATTTATTATTTATTTATATTTTTACAAAGAAGCACTGATTGGGAGAGAAAAACTAAAGATACTCCTTGTACTATTTCTCTCCCAAATTTAGATAACATTTTAAAAGTCCAAAATAGGGTTATAATTTCAATTTACTAAAATTTAGTCCATTTTCACTCAAAACAACGAAAACTAAGATTTTTAAATTTTGACGTTGAAAACAGAATAAAAGACAAAAATATCACACTCAAATCACCATTAATTGGAAAATTTTTGAGTAATTTTACAAAATTTAGAGCCATAAAAACACAAATACTATTCAGGAAGCTGATTACAGTTCTGAATAATCGTCTGAATGAATAAACAACTCAATATTTTTCTCGGGCCACTCCCGTGTTTCGGATGGACACGTTAAGCCGTCGGTCTTGGCTGCCTAAAAACAGTCGTTAGGTCAGTCAGAGGCCCTGAAATTATCAGTTTGCGACCTGAAAACTCTGACACCAGACCTGAGCCACACAGGTCACTCGATATTATATTATTATTATATTATTATAATAAAACCACAATTTGAAAAGCACAACAGCAGAATGTGAGAAATCCAAGCTAGAGAACAGAGAATCCAAAGAGGGAGTCCAATTAAGGTGTAATAGTAGTAACAAAGAGGGGAAGAGAAAAAAAGGGTTGAAAACAACAACAGGAGACAGCAGAAATCGAAAAATGAGAACAAAACGAGTTAAGGAGGGAAGAAGAGGGTGTGTTTATAATATCAGAGTTAGGACAGGGCTAATCTAAGTTGGTTGACTGAACAAGCATGTGTGAAACTCAAGGCTTATTACACTGAAATTCACTCCATTTTGTCAGCATTTTCTCATATAAAACATTACTACTTCCCATTTACCAATGCTGACTGTTTTCACCATAGGAGTACCATTCTTGCGTGACCGAGCTATATAGAGCTTTTTTTACACGGAATATAATGTACTGTGTTTAGCCGCAGACATGGAATAATGTTTTGTACTGTATATAGTCGACCGGCTAAAAGCAGTCTGTTGATCAGATATTTATTTTTTAACGTGATGTGTGCATCTAGCGAATATTGCTTGGAGCACAGGTATAACAGGAGTTAAAATGGCTGTTGGGTTTTCGGACTGGGAGAAAGAAAGGTGTGAGTTAGAAGAGTGGAAGGGAGAAATTGGATGAAAGAGAGAGAAGGGAGAAGGAGAAAGAGAGAGGGTTACAGTTTGATGGACAATAAGTGATAAGAGAAGAAAAGAAAGAGCGGGATGAGGAATGAAATAAAATACAGAATAAGTATTCTGTATTCAAGAATACAGAGTATTCTGGATACAGAAGTGAGGATATAATAAGATATTGGAACTCCTACAGTAGTGAGGAATAATATTATATTGGAACTCCTACAGTAGTGAGGATATTAAGATATTGGAACTCCTACGTAGTGAGGATATAAAGATATTGGAACTCTACAGTAGTGAGGATAATAAGATATTGGAACCTACAGTAGTGAGGATATAAAGATATTGGAACTCCTACGTAGTGAGGATATAATAGATATGGAACTCCTACAGTAGTGAGGAATAATAAGATATTGGAACCTACAGTAGTGAGGATATAAAGATATTGGAACTCCTACAGTAGTGATGATATAATATGATATTGGAACTCTACAGTAGTGAGGATAATAAGATATTGGACTCCTACAGTAGTGATGATATAATATGATATTGGACTCCTACAGTAGTGAGGATAATAAGATATTGGAACTCGTACAGTAGTGAGGATATAGTATGATATTGGAACTCCTACGTAGTGAGGATATAATATTATATTGGAACTCCTACAGTATGAGGATATAATAAGATTTTGGAACTCCTACAGTAGTGAGGATATAAAGATATTGGAACTCCTACAGTAGTGATGATATAATATGATATTGGACTCCTACAGTAGTGAGGATATATAAGATTTTGGAACTCCTACAGTATGAGGATATAATAAGATATTGGAACTCTACAGTAGTGAGGAATAATAAGATATTGGAACTCGTACAGTAGTGAGGATAATAAGATATTGGAACTCTACAGTAGTGAGGATATATAAGATTTTGGAACTCCTACAGTAGTGATGATATAATATGATATGGAACTCCTACAGTAGTGAGGATATAATATGATTGGAACTCCTACAGTATGAGGATATAATAAGATATTGGAACTCGTACAGTAGTGAGGATAATAAGATATTGGAACCTACAGTAGTGAGGATATAAGATATTGGAACCTACAGTAGTGAGGATATAAGATATTGGAACCTACAGTAGTGAGGATATAAGATATTGGAACTCCTACAGTAGTGAGATATAATAAGATATGGAACTCCTACAGTATGAGGATATAATAAGATATTGAACTCCTACAGTAGTGAGGATATAAAGATATTGGAACTCTACAGTAGTGAGGAATAATAAGATATTGGAACCTACAGTAGTGAGGATAATAAGATATTGGAACCTACAGTAGTGAGGAATAATAAGATATTGGAACCTACAGTAGTGAGGATATAATAAGATATTGGAACTCCTACAGTAGTGAGGATATAATAAGATATTGGAACTCCTACAGTAGTGAGGATATAATAAGATATTGGAACTCCTACAGTAGTGAGGATATAATAAATATTGGAACTCCTACAGTAGTGAGGATATAATAAGATATTGAACTCCTACAGTAGTGAGGATATAATAAGATATTGGAACTCCTACAGTAGTGAGGATATAATAAGATATTGGAACTCCTACAGTAGTGAGGATATAATAAGATATGGAACTCCTACAGTAGTGAGGATATAATAAGATTGGAACTCCTACAGTAGTGAGGATATAATAAGATATTGGAACTCCTACAGTAGTGAGGATATAATAAGATATGGAACTCCTACAGTAGTGAGGATAATAAGATATTGGAACTCCTACAGTAGTGAGGATATAATAAGATATTGGAACTCCTACAGTAGTGAGGATATAATAAGATATTGGAACTCCTACAGTAGTGAGGATATATATGATATTGGAACTCCTACAGTAGTGAGGATATAATAAGATATTGGAACTCCTACAGTAGTGAGGATATAATAAGATATTGGAACTCTACAGTAGTGAGATATAATAAGATATTGGAACTCCTACAGTAGTGAGGATATAATAAGATATTGGAACTCCTACAGTAGTGAGGATATAATAAATATTGGAACTCCTACAGTAGTGAGGATATAATAAGATATTGGAACTCCTACAGTAGTGAGGATATAATAAGATATTGGAACTCCTACAGTAGTGAGGATATAATAAGATATTGGAACTCCTACAGTAGTGAGGATATAATAAGATATTGGAACTCCTACAGTAGTGAGGATATAATAAGATATTGGAACTCCTACAGTAGTGAGGATATAATAAGATATTGGAACTCCTACAGTAGTGAGGATATAATATTATATTGGAACTCCTACAGTAGTGAGGATATAATATGATATTGGAACTCCTACAGTAGTGAGGATATAATATATTGGAACTCCTACAGTAGTGAGGATATAATAGATATTGGAACTCCTACAGTAGTGAGGATATGATGTTTTGATTGTCATATGGATGTTGAAGGAATTTTTTTTTTGCTAAGGGTGATGCACTCATGAGCCTTAGGCTTGTGCGTGGGCAAAGAGGCGGAAGAAATTTCAATTCAATTTCAATTCAAAAAATAATTTATTCCGCACAACATAATATTATTACAAAACATTGTACCATTTGAAATGAGAAATGAGTGGAACTACAATTTTAGGTGGGTTTCGAACCACCTTGAAGCGATTCCTTAGCTTATAAGTCAATTTTGTGATCGATATAACTGGAGAAAAAATTAAGCTAGAAAAGGATAGCGCTGTCTGAGTTGTCGAATGATGGATAAGGATAGCAATAAAAATTTTCAACAAGTACTGCCATGCTAATCAGCATACTTGCTATTAGTTGAAACTTAGTGATGTAAGTTGTAAATATACAACTTAATAATACATTTTAAACAAATTTTCAACAAATACTGCCGGCTGCTATCCAATCCTATACAGTCATAAAAGGAGATTGGGCGGGCGAAGCCCGCCTCCCAGCCGGAGCGCGAAGCGCGGAGGCTGCTATCCAACCCTATACAGTCATAAAAGGCGATTGGGCGGGCGAAGCCCGCCTCCCAGCCGGAGCGCGAAGCGCGGAGTCTGCTATCCAACCCTATACAGTCATAAAAAAAGATTGGGCGGGCGAAGCCCGCCTCCCAGCCGGAGCGCGAAGCGCGGAGGCTGTTATTCATCCCTATACAGTGATAAAAGGCGATTGGGCGGGCGAAGCCCGCCTCTCAGCCGGAGCGCAAAGCGCGGAGGCTGCTTATCCCCGCCGAGCGCGAAGCGCGAGTATATAACATAATAATCAAAAATTATCATGATAGATTTTGTTTCTTGAAGCTGAATTCATACCAAAGTCGATGATAAAGGGAGAAGTTGTGGATAAGGAGACATTCCTGTATATAAATAAATGAATGATATACACAAAAATTTATTTATTATTTATTTATATTTTTACAAAGAAGCACTGATGGGAGAGGAAAACTAAGGATACTTCTTGTACTATTCTCTCCCAAATTTAGATAACATTATTAAAGTACAAAATAGGGTTATAATTTCACTTTACTAAAATTTAGTCCATTTTCACTCAAAAACAACGAAAACTAAGATTTTTAAATTTTGACGGTTGAAAACAGAATAAAAAACAAAAATATCACACTCAAATCACCATTAATTGGAAAATTTTTGAGTGATTTTACAAAATATAGAGCCAGAAAAAACATAACTAACTATTCAGCACAGCTGATTACAGTTCTGAATAATCGTCTGAAATGAATAAAACAACTCAATATTTATCTCGGGCCACTCCCGTGTTTCGGATGGACACGTTAAAACCGTCGGTCTTGGCTGCCTAAAAAACAGTCGTTAGGTCATGTCAGAGGCCCTGAAATTGATCAGTTGCGACCTGAAAACTCTGACACCAGACCTGAGCCAGACAGGTCACTCGATATTATTATTATTATTAATAAAACAACAATTGAAAAGCACAACAGCAGAATATGAGAAATCCAAGCTAGAGAACAGAGAATCTAAAGAGGGAGTCCAATAAAAGGTGTAATAGTAGTAAACAGAGAGGGGAAGAGAAAGAAAAAGGGTTGAAAAACAACAGGAGAACAGCAGAAATCGAAAAATGAGAACAAAACGGAGTTAAGGAGGGAAGAAGAGGGCGTGCTTATTATATCAGAGTTAGGACAGGGCTAATCTAAGTTGGTTGACTGAACAAGCATGTGTGAAACTCAAGGCTTATTACACTGAAATTCACTCCATTTTGTCAGCATTTTCTCATATAAAACATTACTACTTCCCATCTAACCATAGCTGACTGTTTTCACCATAGGAATAACCATTCTTGCGTGACCGAGCTATATAGTGCCTTTTTTTACACGGAATATAATGTACTGTGTTTAGCCGCAGACATGGAATAATGTTTTGTACTGTATATAGTCGACCGGCTAAAAGCAGTCTGTTGATCAGATATTTATTTTTCAACGTGATGTGTGCATCTAGCGAATATTGCTTGGAGCACAGGTATAACTGGAGTTAAAATGGCTGTTGGGTTTTCGGACTGGAGAGAAAGAAGGTGTTGGGTAGAAGAGTGGGATGGGAGAATTTGGAGGGAAGAGAGAGAAGGGAGAAGGAGAAAGAGAGAGGGTTACAGTTTGATGGACAATAAGTGATAAGAGAAAAAAGAAAGAGTAGGATGAGGAATGAAAATGAAATACAGAATAAGTATTCTGTATTTAAGAATATCTTCTGCCTGAATGAGAGAGTTGCATCTTATCGTCAGCAATGGAAAGAGCATGTGGAACGAATGTCAGCTGATAGGCTTCCTCACAGAATTTTCAAGTATAAACCGGTAGGCAAAAGAGACATAGGCAGGCCACGAAAAAGATGGCAATGATCATTATATCTATTATAAAATAAAAACAGTAGATTGTAGTGATGCTTATGATGATATTACATTAGATTATATTGATGTTATTAATTTATAGATTTTATTTATTATCATTTTTCTATTCTAATTACAACCCTAAATGTGAGTCGGAACAGGCAATAGCCTAATCCCTGATTGAAAGAAGAAGAAGAAGAAGAATACAGACTATTCTGAATGCAGAAGTGAGGATATAATAAGATATTGGAGCTCTCCATTGGAATAAATCACAAATAATTTGAATATCTATTCTATAATAGAGGAAAGAACTGTCTTATACACGTACGACATAGGAAAATTATGTTTGATGCATCATCTTGTTTCAACTTCTCAACTGATTAACTTGAAATTTTGCATATCCTTTTATATTAAGCGAGCAATTTCTGTATATCTGTTTATATTTTTATATCTGGTTACTTATGTACAACGGATCTCGAAAACGATTTACACGGAATTTGGAACATAGTAGGTTTATGATATGAAAATTTACAAAGAGTTTGTGCCACCCGGCCAAAATGTAAACGACCAATACTACAGAGAGGTGCTCCGTCGACTAACCGCCCGGGTTCATCGAGTCCGTCCGCGGATTGCCGATTCGTGGATCCTCCATCACGACAACGCTCCGTCGCACACCTGCCTGCTCGTCACCGAGCAGTTGGCCAAACAGTCGAGAGTAACGTTGCCACATCCTCCTTACAGCCCGGATATGGCACCACCGGACTTCTTTTTGTTTCCCAAGATCAAGAGACAACTTAACGGGACGCGGTTCGGGACTCTGGAAAACGTTCAACGTGCTACGACGAGGGCTCTAGACAGCATAGAGGTTGCCGACTTCCAGGGAGTGTTCAGGGATTTGAAAATCCGGTATCAGCGTGTTATCGACTCCAATAGGGACTAATTTGAAGATATCTAATGAATAATAATTGTACATATTTTGCCCATAAAAAATCTCCTGAGGTCAGTCCGGTTACTTATTGTACAGACCCTGTAAAATTGAACACGACTAGTATCGAAATTTATGTCTTTCTCAAATTTTCCATTTCAATTCATGATCAAAGAGTTCAAAGGAGGATATCCTGATATTTCGCATCTGAATTGGTGTTAATCCAATCCATGATCAAGGAGTATAATAATAGTACATTTAGCAGAAAATAATAATTATTAGTGAGTGTTGATGATTGAAAATAAAATGCTGCCACTCTTCTATACTAAAAATAATAAAGAAAATAACTGGCTTATACACGTACAGGATATGAAATTCATGTTTGACGCATCATCACGTTTCAACTACTCAACTGATTAACTTGAAATTTAGCTTATCGTATTTTATATTAAGCAAGCGATTTCTGTATACATGTTTATACTTTTATATCTGGTTATCTGGTTATTTATGTTCAACGGATCTCGAAAACGATTCACACGGAATTTGGAACATAGTAGGTTTATGATATAAAAATTTACAAAGAGTTTGTGCCACCCGGCCAAAATGTAAACGACCAATACTACAGAGAGGTGCTCCGTCGACTAACCGCCCGGGTTCATCGAGTCCGTCCGCGGATTGCCGATTCGTGGATCCTCCATCACGACAATGCTCCGTCGCACACCTGCCTGCTCGTCACCGAGCAGTTGGCCAAACAGTCGAGAGTAACGTTGCCACATCCTCCTTACAGCCCGGATATGGCACCAACGGACTTCTTTTTGTTTCCCAAGATCAAGAGACAACTTAACGGGACGCGGTTCGGGACTCTGGAAAACGTTCAACGTGCTACGACGAGGGCTCTAGACAGCATAGAGGTTGCCGACTTCCAGGGAGCGTTCAGGGATTTGAAAATCCGGTATCAGCGTGTTATCGACTCCAATAGGGACTAATTTGAAGATATCTAATGAAAAATTGTACATATTTTGCCCATAAAAAATCTCCTGAGGTCAGTCCGGTTACTTATTGTACAGACCCTGTAAAATTGAACACGACTAGTATCGAAATTTATGTCTTTCTCAAATTTTCCATTTCAATTCATGATCAAAGAGTTCAAAGGAGGATATCCTGATATTTCGCATCTGAATTGGTGTTAATCCAATCCATGATCAAGGAGTATAATAATAGTACATTTAGCAGAAAATAATAATTATTAGTGAGTGTTGATGATTGATGTAGAAAATAAAATGCTGCCACTCTTCTATACTAAAATAAAGAAAATAACTGGCTTATACACGTACGGGATATGAAATTCACGAATGACGCATCATCACGTCTGAATTATTCAACTGATTAACTTAACATTTTGCATGTAGATTCTTAATTCACCAAGGATAGTTATTTGCCTATTTTCAATTTTTGAAGATTTCAGTAAGCCTACGTCAAGTTTACTATTTGTCAAGTTCGTAATTAGACCCTTGCGGAGCACGGGTTACCTGCTAGTCATAAGCTTATTACATTACTTTTCATTGAATCAGAAAATCTACCGAGCTCTAGGTCCCCAGTCATAGTGTCTCCCTATATATACTCTTTAAATTACATAAAGTCTCCAATGTTTTGAAGTCTACAAATCAAATAGCTGGAAATGTGATTTGATTTACTCTCCAAAGTCTTCAAAAAGTCAGATCAACAAAAAGTCAGCTCATACATCAATCATCTTAATACTAACTCTATAATTTGATACCCTGGAGCTATCCTTGTAATATAGAGCAAAACCTCCAATCCAGAATCAAACCCGAGAAAAAATTGCAATAACTTTCACAACACCCTCAACAGAAATTTCCAAACCAGTTCAAATCTGCAACAATCTCTCACCTTTTCAAAGCATAGCCGGAAGGCTACTAAATTCATGAAAGTATGTCTTAATAGTGGGAAGAAAAAGAAGTATAACATATACTTCTATATATATAAAAGCGAAATGGCACTCACTAACTCACTGACTGACTGACTGACTCACTCACTCACTCACTCACTCACTCACTCAGTCACTCACTCGCAGAACTAAAAATCTACCGGACCAAAAACGTTCAAATTTGGTAGGTATGTTCAGTTGGCCCTTTAGAGGCGCACTAAGAAATCTTTTGGCAATATTTTAACTCTAAGGGTGGTTCTAAGGGTTTAAAGTTCGTCTTTCAGCATGTATATTCTTCTTATTCTCTTATTTTCTTAATCATAATTGAAAAATGTCCATACCATATGTTAATATAAAACTATAATCTAGAGCGAGTACCTCTTCAAAACAGTTGTTAACTGGTAACTAAATTAATAATTGTGTCAGGTTGGCATTGAGTTGAGTTGACTTTGTTAGGTTGGCACCAAGTTGAAGATTGAAATGCATTTATCGCGGAAAAATTGATTGGGCACTGCTACTTCAATCAGAGCTATTCCTGGGAATATTATATTACTAGCCGACAGGCTCGCTTCGCTCGACATATCCGTTTAGCCAGACGTTTAGTCTGGACCCCCGATTGGATCGTCCTAACATATGATAAAAATGCTCAAATGCTGATTTCATTCTTTGACGATCCAGTCGGGGGTCCAGGGGGCGGAGCCCCCTAGCTAGACGGATATGGCGAGCGAAGCGAGCCTGACGGCTAGTATATACATAAAGTGAGAAAGGCTTAAAACTTCCAGCATTGATGTTACAAGGAATACTGTGAGCTAAGACTGTGCAAAGGCTAAAAATAAACTTTATACTCGTGATATTTTTCAAAGTTTTTCGATTTGTATATCATCAAGCTACCAAAATTGAAAAGTTTTCTTAGGAAAACATTGTTTTCCTGATCATTACTTTTTGAGATATGAGCGCCTAAATTTTTAATTTTTGGGACAGAACATTTCAAATTCGGTAAGAGTTAACTCATAACTTTCAGTTGAGTTGTTTTTGGTAAATTGAATAACTTCTCCAAAAATTGATATTTTCAGAAATTTTTACTAGATCAACAATACCATGAAGAATCCATCCTCTTAATCTCATGGATTCATATCTTACCGAATTTGAAATGTTCTGTCCTAAAAATTCAAACTTCAGTCGCTCATATATCAAAAAGTAATGATCGAAAAAAGAAAGGTTTTCCTGAGAAAACTTTTTCATATTGAGAGCTTGATGATATACAAATCGAAAAACTTTGAAAAATATCACGAGTAAAAAGTTTATTTTTAGCCTTTGCACAGCCTTAAAGTGGAAATAAATAAATACTAATATTTTACATAGAACTGAAAACTATATTATCTATACTATAATAAAGGAAAGAACTGGCTTATACACGTATGGCATAGGAAATTATGTTTGACGCATCATCACGTCTGAACTACTGGACTGATTAACTTGAAATAATGCATATAGATTCTTAATTAACCGAGGATTGTTATGAACCTATTTTCAATTCTTCAAGTTTTCATTACGTCAAGTTTAAAAATTGACCCTTGCGGAGCACGGGTTACCTTCTAGTTAGTTATCATCACGTCTCAACTACTGGACTTATTAACTTGAAATTATGCATATAGATTTTTAGCTAACCAAGGACTGTTATAGGCCTATTCTTAATTCCACAAGATTTCTTCACGTCAAGTTTTCAGTTTGTCAAGATTCAAAATAGAACCTTGCGGAGCACGGTTACATGCTAGTCTTACATAAAGTGAGAAAGGCTTAAAACTTCCAGCATTGATGTTACAAGGAATACTGTGAGCTTAAGACTGTGCAAAGGCTAAAAATAAACTTTTTACTCGTGATATTTTTCAAAGTTTTTCGATTTGTATATCATCAAGCTACCAAAATGAAAAGTTTTCTTAGGAAAACATTGTTTTTGATCATTACTTTTTGAGATATGAGCGCCTAAATTTTAATTTTTGGGACAGAACATTTCAAATTCGGTAAGAGTTAACTCATAACTTTCAGTTGAGTTGTTTTTGGTAAATTGAATAACTTCTCCAAAAATTGATATTTTCAGAATTTTTTTGTTTTACTAGATCAACAATTCCATGAGAATCCATCCTCTTAATCTCATGGATTCATATCTTACCTAATTTGAAATGTTCTGTCCTAAAAATTCAAACTTCAGGCGCTCATATCTCAAAAAGTAATGATCGGAAAAAAAATGTTTTCCTGAGAAAACTTTTTCATATTGAGAGCTTGATGATATACAAAACGAGAAACTAAGAAAAATATCACGAGTAAAAAGTTTATTTTTAGCCTTTGCACAGCCTCAAGATGGAAATAAATAAATACTAATATATTACATAAAACTGAAAATCTATATTATCTATACTATAATAAAGGAAAGAACTGGCTTATACACGTACAGCATAGGAAATTATGTTTGACGCATCATCACGTCTGAACTACTGGACTGATTAACTTGAAATTATGCATATAGATTCTTAATTAACCGAGGATTGTTATAGACCTATTTTCAATTCTTCAAGATTTCATTACGTCATGTTTAAAAATAGACCCTTGCGGAGCACTGGTTACCTTCTAGTTAGTTATCATCACGTCTCAACTACTGGACTTATAACTTGAAATTATGCATATAGATTCTTAATTAACCGAGGATTGTTATGGACCTATTTTCAATTCTTCAAGTTTTCATTACGTCAAGTTTAAAAATTGACCCTTGCGGAGCACGGTTACCTTCTAGTTAGTTATCATCACGTCTCAACTACTAGACTGATTAACTCGAAATTATGCATATAGATTCTTAACTAACCAAGGATTGTTATAGGCCTATTCTTAATTCCTCAAGATTTCTTCACATCAAGTTTTCAGTTTGTCAAGATTCAAAATAGAACCTTGCGGAGCACGGGTTACCTTCTAGTTAGTTATCATCACGTCTCAACTACTGGACTTATAACTTGAAATTATGCATATAGATTTTTAGCTAACCAAGGACTGTTATAGGCCTATTCTTAATTCCACAAGATTTCTTCACGTCAAGTTTTCAGTTTGTCAAGATTCAAAATAGAACCTTGCGGAGCACGGGTTACATGCTAGTCTTGAATGAAGTGAGATTCACTTTAAAATATCAGAATTATTCAGGGAGGCATTAATTTTATTCACAAGGAATTCTGAACGTCCAAAGTGGACAGATATCACATAATAGTTATTTGTATATCTAGAGTGAAAAGTACGACTTTTTCTCCCTGTGGGAAAAAGTTTGAAGCCCGAGGCGTAGCCGAAGGCAGCAATTTTCCTGAGGGAGAAAAAGTATTTTTCGCTCGTGATGTACACAACATTTTTCCTCCATCTACATTTTTTTATAGAAACTGCAAATAAAATCATTCTAATAACTTACATATTGGTGACAATGATTCCTAACACATAACCTAAATCTAAAACCTAAAGACCGGTCGTCTGATTGGCACTACCGATTGCGCTATCTATCGCAAAAGTTGTAACAATTATATCAGCTGAGCAGCTACCAAAAATGGCTGACTCCAGATCACGCGGTTCAGATTTGAATTGCAGATCAAAAATATTTGTTGGCTGGTATTTTGGATAGAATTATTTTTAAAATTGTATAAATTTTTATCGTCTACTATATTAAGAATATAATAATTATCATACAAACATATATTTCATGAGTTGATCAAATTTCTGGTTGTGGTATTGAATTCAGTTGGCTCAATGACAGCCACCTCTATTATGCTTTCTCATCTGAGCTTAGACCTTCTAACCTATTACAATGTAAGTTTCAAAATAAGATGCTCCCCATGTATTTAAATGGAGTCACTTTTACTCCCTAGGAGTTTTTCTGTTTTTTACTACCGAGAGCGAAAAAGTGACACTTTAGTATTAGGTTTCAGGGAGTAAAGTAAGTACTTTAGACAGTAGGTGGAGGAAAAACTATTTTATATAGCCTGAGAGAATATTATAACAGCACTATGTCTGTTCAGAGAAAACTTCTATAATGCTGTATTATTGTTATATTACTATATTGCTATATTATATACTTCTATTTTTTTATTGTATAAAATACTATAATCATAATACAATTATGACATTGGAGGAAAAACTAGGCTGAGCCTGTACTATTTCTCTCCAAAAATTTTGATAAAATGTTGATGTTGTTCAAAAGATAAGGTTATGTAATCACACACTGCTTCGTTACTTGATTTTCGGTCCAGGAATAATGATTTAAAATTTTGAATTTGAAGGTCGATTTTATACTCTAAATGAATCACAGAATGTATCACAATAAATTAAAAACTTTAGAAATATTGCACTTATATTGAAAATTTTAATACAAAATCAAAAACCTTTCTATAATGCTATACAAAACTTCTATATGATGTATTATATATTTATTATAGTATTATTATTATTATTTATTATAATATTATAGTATTAATATTTGTATTCTGTGGTCTGTTGTTGGCTCTATTCACGAGGAGTGCTGAACGTTTAAAGTGAAACCAATATAACTGTATTACATACAACTATTTTATATAGCCTACGAGAATATTATAAGTTTGTTGCTAAGGTAATATTGGCTTTATTTATTAGGTGCGAAAGGTTAAGATACTTGAAAAAGATTTATAACGTTCGGCGGTCTTAGCCAATGGAAAACATTCCCGCCCGTGTTATCTATGATCACGTGACGGTACATTGTCGGGGTGAAAAATGAAATGAAATCAACCTGAGGCTGTTTAAAAATGATCGCTCACGAATTGTTCAAACATGTTTGGAATGGGTTCGTTGAGCTCAGTGTTGAAAAATTAAAAAAAAATTGGGATTTGTATGTGGAGATGTGGAATACGTGTGTTGGAGATGACGGGTCTTGGAATGTGTGGATAGGAAGAGTTAGAAAGAAAGAGTTAGGAAGAGTTAAAGAGTTAGTTAGAAAGAGTTAGGAAGATGAAATCTTTGAATTTTTGTTTCCCTATAGAAAGACACTTATCCTATTACATTAAGCGAGCAATTTCTGTATATTTGTATATAATATCGGGGACCGAGCTTCGCTCTGGAGTACAAAAGCATAAACATTTTTTCACGAAATAAGAAATTATAATAACATTCAGGATACCTCAAGGATAAAAATTTCAAACACTTATAACTTCTGTCCTTGAGCGCGCCTCTTCACTAGGAAATACTGAAATGAAGAGATTTTCATGGAACGGGTGATTCTCATAGAACATGATCTTATGAACTTATGTCATTGTGCGAAATATCAATGTGAAGACTATGTAGTTGGTGATGATGGTTGAAGCTGAAAATTATGTGTTTTTCACAATACAAGGAGCATTGTTGTCAGGTGTACCTGGAAATCTATATGAGATAAAGCGCTCTACCTGATCTCAGATTGTAGAGCACAAAAATACGCCCAGAGGAATTTCGAATTATACATCTAAATCGGAAGATATTGTTGATCAAAATCTAAAATTCATCAAAAGTTGATTCTCTCTTCAAATTTCACTCATTTTTGAAAAATCATAACTCAGTACTCATTGGAGATAGAGAGTTCCGAATGATCATATTTTATACAAAATTTCATATTCTAGAAAAAATACGAGAGCAAATTTTTCTGTCCGATCACGAGATTTGGCAGAAATAGCTGAAAACTGTAAAATGAGCCGAAAATACGAGGTTTTTGGGCCAACCCGTATCTAGCACAAGGAAATTTTGCATGAAGAAATACGTTCTGTACTTCTCTTATGTATCCAAATAATATATTTAAAAATCAGAACTACAATATAAATTGCAAGCACACCCCCTTTTTTATGTCTATATTGACTGGGCTACATCATCACGGGTCGTCTCAACTATACTGGACTGATCAACTTAAAATTTTGCATATAGACTCTTGATTTACCGAGGATAGTTATGGGTCTATTTAAAATTTTTCAAGATCTCAGTAGGTCCAGTTTGTCTAGTTTTCAATTCGACCCTTGCAGAGCACAGGTTACGTAATATTAAAACACTCTAATAAAGCTGCGTTTACACCAAAGTTATTAACAAAATGTGTATTTCTCCGTCATTATAGATTCTATTAGATTGAACATAACTTATCATACACATGATGAACATATATGTTTGTCAAGTTCCGTTCAATTTAATAGAATCTATAAGGATTAAGTTATTACCATTTTGTTAATAACTTTGGTGTGAACGCGGCTTATGAGTGTCTTACAGTATAAAAAGACGCTAATACCAGGGCGGTGAGAACATGGAATTCTCTCTAATTCTTCTTTCTTCTTTGCTAACACAAATATTGAGAACAATTCATTCGGCAACATTGTGGAACTAGAAAAGGATAAAGCTATCTGCTTTGTTGAACGATAGACAAAGATAGCAACGAACAATTCATTCGGCAACATTGTGGAACTGGAAAAGGATAAAGCTATCTGCTTTGTTGAACGATAGCCAAAGATGGCAACACCAATGTCAATCAAATACTGTCATTACAACGTGGACATCACTTCAATAAATTAATCAACACCTTGAATCAATGGACAGGGCTACAACATAATAGCAACCAACACAAAGGGGCCCCGTCACCATGGCAACCGAATGTGTATAGGACGCTCTACGCATGCGTCGTTTCTAATTTGGGTAATTCGTGTCGAGGTGTGAGTGCGATGATTAGGGCAAAAAGTGTAGAGTGAGACATACAGACATATTGCCGTGAGTGTTCTATCTGGGTCTAGCCATCTTTGGAGGCTCTGAAGCGCTCAGCGCGTCTCTTATTGATTTCTGTCAAGTTCTCCTTCACTGTCGCGCTATCTGGTAGCTCCTATCTGCTGTCTCACGCTATCTGGTAGCTCCTATCTACTGTCTCACACTATCTGTTCGCTTCTATCTGCTATTCATCGATTCAAGGCGTCCTTTGCTTGTGGACGTTTCTCATTCACACTCCCATGTATCGAAATGGATGTCTCATTCACACCTGAATTAATCTGATGTACTAACAAATGTTCGTGAATTCACAGGGAAACTTCAAATTTTTTATTTCCTTCAAGTTCAAAGCCACGCCTGAATTCATCTGATGTACAAACTAATAATCGTGAATTCACAGCGAAATTCGCATGTTCTAATTTTTTTCAAGTTTTAAGCCATGCTTACACATGGAAGTGTGAAGAAGACAATGCCAAGACAAGCACAATATGACTTGATTTGAATCGATTAAGTGCTAAAAGAAACATTTATGATGATTGACCGAGCGAAGTGAGGTCTAAGATTCAAGTCGACGGTTTTGCATTTCTCTTTATATTCATACATTTATATTTTTGTTTATATTTATGTTTTTATGTTCCGCATTTACAGCGAAACTTAGCAATAGATTTTCATGAAATTTAACAGGTATGTTCCTTTTTAAATTGCGCGTCGACGTACGTTAATGCTACCTAGAAACAATGTACTAGTTAATGAAACTCCTGTTAATTGACCGAGCGAAGTGAGGTCTAAGATTCAAGTCGACGGTTTGGCATTTCTCTTAATGTTTAAATGTTTATATGCTTATATGTTTATATGTTGCGCATTTACGGCGAAACACGGTAATAGATTTTCATGAAATTTGACAGGTATGTTCTTTTTTGAATTGCGCGTCGAACGTCTATACAAGGTTTTTGGAAATTTTGCATTTCAAGGATAATAAAAGAAAAGAAGAGCCTCCTTCATACGACAATATTACCGTAAAAATCAGACTATAGAATTATTCATCATAAATCAGCTGTCTAGTGGACTATAATACTACCCGTTCAAAAACATCGAACATCTTGAGAATGTTTTTATCAACATTAGTAGACAGTTGACTATAATACTACCCGTTCAAAAACATCGAACATCTTGAAAATGTTTTCATTAACATAAGTAGACAATTGACTATAATACTACCCGTTCAAAAACATCGAGCATCTTGAAAATGTATCTTTCCATCAACGTTGTCCTAGACCTAGACAGTTGCAGCCAGACCTGATAACAGCGCTCACACTCACATACCGGGACGACACGTCACGGTACAATATAGGACAGAAAGCTCTATGTTTATTTAGAATTTTTTCTAGACATTTTTAATTGATAAATTATTTATTAATTTTTGAGAAAACATAACAACAGGTCAATGTAACCCACTAAGCGCGAGGTCTACTGTTCACAGAACTACTAGTAAATTTCAACACACCGATTTTCGCTAACACGACGACACAGAATGTTCTCTGTTTGATTGGATTGGCGTATCGACGGCAGCCAGACCTGATAACAGCGCTCTCACACTCACATTCCGGGACGACACGATACGGTACGATAGGACAGAAAGCTCTATGTTCATTTAGGATTTTTTTAAAGACATTTTTAATTGATAAATTATTTATTAATTTTTGAGAATACATAGTAACAGGTCAATGTAACTTACTGAGCGCGAGGTCTACTGTTCACAGAACTACTAGTAGATAATGCAGAGAGTGAATTACTAATTATTCATCTGATGTATTAACTAATAATCGTGAATTCACAGCGAAACTGGCAGGTTTTAATTTTCTTCAAGTCTGAAGCCACGTTTACCCCATGGAAGGGTGAAGAAAACGGTCGATGTCAAACGAGGCAACGACAGAAGAGTCCTGCGACAGTCGAGACCAGCGACGAAAGAGACCTGCGACATTCGAGGCCAGCGACGGTAGAGGACTCCTGAAAAAGAGGCCTCAAATGTGGCCTGCGTTAGGCGACAGTTGAGGCCTCTCTAATTTTTGTACAGCCCCGACAGTCGAGACCTGCGACGGTAGAGGACTCCTGAAAAAGAGGCCTCAAATGTCGCCTGCGTTAGGCGACAGTGGAGGACTCGTCAATTTTCGTACACTCCCGACAGTCGGTCCTACGACCGTAGAGGACTGGAAAACAGTCCTCTACTGTCGCAGGCCTGGAATGTCGTCGGTCTCGACTGTCGCGCCCCCAAGAAAACATTGACAAGCAAAAGATGGCTTGATTTGAATCGATTAGGTGCTGAAATAAGCAGATAGATGATACAAATAGTGAAGTAGGCCTAAACAACATAAACTTCAAATTTATCGATGAAATGTAGTTCACATACAGTTTTCTCCAAAAAAGTTGTCGATTTTTTCTGTAGGAAACAAGTTGAATGTTACTGTGTTTTTCATAGAATTGACAACAAATTGCCGGAATTCGTTGAAACCTCAGTTGTAAACGTGAAACGTTTGCACGGCACGTTAAGCGTTGTAAACTTTACTAGCTTCACTCTATGCATCATCTAACTGCTTCTATAAGCTGTTAGATATAGGTTATATTTTCACTGTTTCTGAGTCAAATTAGATGAAATGAGAAACACTTCATGTTTGAAATGAGAAACTGGACATTTTGAATTTAGAAGGATAAAGCACTGATATTTTCAACCAATGGTATTTATATGCAAGTTTAATTTCCGGAGATAGATGTTCTTACAATGCAGGAGTGATATCTCAATGCGATAAGGGGAAAATATTGGAAATGGATTAAAAAAATGGCATCATATTGGACTAATATTATTAAGACACCTGAAGGTGAAAAGTCAATTGAACATGGAAAAAATGTCGAGACAACATTTGTACAGTAAATGAAGACGGGGTATAAGGAGGAAAAGAAGAAAAAGAAGAAGAAGAAGAATAAGAAGAAGAAGAAGAAGAAGAAGAAAGAAGAAGAAGAAGAAGAAGAAAAGGAAGAAGAAGAAGAAGAAGAAGAAGAAGAAAAGGAAGAAGACGAAAAATACAAGCAAGAAGAATAACCAAGTCATAATAAGACTTCTTAAAACGAGATGAGCAATAACCAATAAGCCCAACCAGTACACTCGACTATACATATACACAGAAATATAAATACATATATACAGTCCACACATACTCCAATCTACAGTATTATAGACAGGGCCTGACTGAATGTAATCGGTCGCTTTTAATTATAGCTCGGCCGGTCGGAGTGTTAATTTGGCCGCAGCATTATTTTCCATCTATCTATAACAGCTAATTAAACTATCCGTGGATTATATACATAGCACAGTCAGCTCTTGTTATACACAGCTACAGTTATAGCCCACACTGCTATAACCAATCAAAATTCTAATCACAACTAATTGCTTTGCTTAACAAGAGTCTGCTCGACGCGCGAGAGAGAGAGAGAGTGAGAGAGCGGGTGCGACAGTAAGTGTGAGAGTGAAAGGAAGAGAGAGTGAGTAGGTGTATGAAATAGAGACACGGGAGATAGAAAGAGACAGAGTGAGGGATAGATAGTGGAAGAGAGAGAGCGATTGACAGGAGAGAGGGACAAGAGAGAGAAATTGATTGGAAGTCAGTTTCAAGATCAATTCTTGAACCTGTTCCGGTATAGTAATAATTGGAGTTTTATTAGTATGGGAAAATTCAACTCAATATAAAGCAGATCGGTGATTGAATTGGATTTTTTTGGAACAGAAGGAGAGGTCGCCAGATGATTCAATCTTGTAATATCATGGAGATTACTTTTGAAGGCATGCTTCTTTTTTGTGAATTTTAGTTTTGTCGAGTGGGAACATAAAAAAATCTGGTGTGGCGCACTCACACAACTTTCCTTGCCGTTATGAAAATTGATCACCTGACGCTAGTGTTCCCGCGCATCTCAAGTCTACTATTCAAATATTTGAGCCAGCTGGTGACAGGGCAATAACGCTGGAGAACACACATGAAGTCTGCTATCTCTTCATAGTGAATGTTTAATAGAATCAACAATAATTTGGCAATTGAATACTCACATTTTCTCGAATTGAAAGCTTATTTTCAATTTTAGTGAATGTTACTGACATAATTGTAGAGATTTTCATGCTCAATCTACTGCACTTGATTTTTTTTTGTTTCAATGTATCTGAAGCCTGATAATTGGGAATCTATCTGCATTGATTGGGCTGAGCTCCTGAAATTTTTACAGATATGAGACTTGTAGCAGTTGATAGAGATTATCGATGGCTATTTTAGGTATGAATTTGATCAAAATCGTTGGAGCCGTTTCCGAGAAAATCACGAAAAACCCTGTTTTTGACAACATTTAGCCATTTTAGCCGCCATCCTTGAATTGCATCTGATCGAAATTGTTCGTGTCGGATCCTTATAGTGAAAGGACTTAAGTTCCAAATTTCAAGTCATTTCCGGTAATTGGGAGATGAGATATCGTGTACACAGACGCACATACACTCATATATATACACACACACAACACACACACCCAAAAAACAGTTTCAAAATCAGGGACCTTGAAACGTATAGAAATTTAGAAATTGGGGTACCTTAATTTTTTTCGGAAAGCAATACTTTCCTTACCTATGGTAGTAGGGCAAGGAAAGTAAAAATTAGTATATATATATAGTCAGCTGGTTCCTGAATTGGTAAGAAATGTTTGCAGATTTGTTTAAAATATTGTTGGTAGATGATTAAGATAGATTTCATCTCAAATATTTGGTATTGAACATTGAAATGATGCCCAATTTTTATTGGCTTTGTGATTAGAAAGATAAATATTATAGAGTGAAGAGACCTCTATCATAGCCACCTCTAATACAAGGCCCCGGCCTACGATATTGCAACATCGCAGCTTAGGCCTAGAATCTAATAGGTGTCGCAGAGAACCGCCAGCCCTTAAAACCACCACAACCAAAAAATTGGGACGAATTGGGCTATTTCGTCAAACTGGGACGACGACAAACTAGGTCGCTTCACGCAAAAGACAAGTTCGGTTTACTCGCGTATAACTCGTTATAATTCTAATAATAGTCTATTAGAATTACTAACCTATAAAATAGATAACTCAAATTGACACCCTTCTCTGATCTGAGCCTATGAATATCTTAGTTTTGTTTCCAATACAGTTAGATACGAGGAGGAGATTAGAGAAAAAATGATATTGACATTATGTTTTCATAAATTTATTGATTCCCTGAATATAATGGAATTCCCCAATTCTAGAATAATACTAAAACTAATGATAACTCCTATAAAACTCTTTTTCCTCCACCTACTGTCAAAAGTACTTACTTTACTCCCTGAAACATGATACTAAAGTGTCAATTTTTCGCTCTCGGTACTAAAAAACAGAAAAACTCCCTAGGGAGTAAAAGTGACTCCATTTAAATAACATGGGAAGCATCTCTATTTTAAACGTACATTTGGAATAGGTCAGAAGGTCTAAGCTCAGATGAGGAAGCATATAGAGTAGTCATTAAACCAACTAAATTCAATACCTCAACCAGACATTTGATCGATAGTTAAAATTTATGTTCGTATGCTGAAATTATTATTACAAACTTCATATCACTATACTAAAAAAAATGTATAAATTTTTTTCTTTTATTCCATGTTATATCAGCCAACGAATATTACTTATTAATTAATCAAATTTGAAACGGGAACTTCATCATAGCTGGTGTAGTTTTGGCTGTCATTGTTGTACAACTTTAGCCGACAGATAGTGCTGTCGGAGGAGAACTGTGATTACAAGCCAGCTGTTTCTGTTTACTTTTAGATTATGTTGTAACACATTGTTTGGTCACATACGTTTTTAAAATAATTTT